>NW_006206380.1:617966-630092 GCF_000334495.1 Tupaia belangeri chinensis | reverse complement strand
AATATAGATGCCAAAATTCTCAACAAGATACCTACAAATAGTATCCAGCAACACATAACAAAAATTACTCATCACGACCAGGTAGGCTATGCAAGGGTGGTTCAACATACGTAAGACCATATAATACATCATATTAACAGAAAGAAAGATAAAAACCATATGATCATTTCAATTGATGCAGAGAAAGTATTTGATAAAATACAACATTCTTTAATGATTAAGACCCTCAGTAAGATTGATATAAAAGTGTCATTTCTCAACACAATAAAGCCATCTATGAAAAACCCACAGCTTACATTATACTGAATGGGGAAAAGTTAAAAGCTGTTTCACTAAAAACTAATACTAGGCAAGGCTTCCCACTTTCTCCACTGCTCTTTAATATAGTACTGGAAGTCTTAGCAAATGCAATAATAAAAGAGAACAAAATAAAAGGCATTAGAATAGACAAAGAAGAGTTGAAAATATCTTTATTCGCAGATGACATGATGGTATACTTAGAAGACCCAAGGGTCTCCATGAGAGAACTTCTTGAAGTAATAAATGAATATGGTGAAGTAGCAGGATACAAAATCAACATCCAAAAATCTATAGCATTTCTATATATGATCAACAAGTTGAACGAAGTAGAGTTGAAGAAAGGAATCCCTCTCACCATAGCCACAAGATGTATAAGATACCTAAGGATAAACCTAAGAAAGTCAAAGACCTTTATAAAGAAAACTATGAAAATCTTTAAAAAGATATTGAAAGTGACATAAAAAAGTGGAAACACATCCCATGTTCCTGGATTGGAAGAATTAACATAATCAAAATGGCAATTCTACCCAAATTAATCTACATGTTTAATGCAATTCCAGTCAAAATACTAGAAATATTTTTCACAGATCTAGAAAAGACAAATATATAATATGTCTGGAATCATAAAAGACCTCGTATTGCAAAAGAAATCCTGCCCAAGAATGGAGTCAGAGGCATATTACTCCCTGATTCTAAGATATACTATAAAGCTGTGGTCATCAAAACAGCTTGGTATTGGCATAAAAACAGACATGTGGACCGATGGAATAGAATGAAGACCCCAGAAATAACCCCCAAAGCTTACAGCCAACTGATTTTTGACAAAGGATATCAGTCAATTCGCTTGGAAAAGGAAAACCTCTTTAGTAAATGGTGCTGGAAAACCTGGGTATCCACCTGAAGAAAGATCAAACTTAACCCACATTTTTCACCATTAACAAAAATGAACTCAAAATGGATCAAAGATTTGAACCTAAGACCTCAAAAATTAAAGCTACTGGTGGAAAATGCTGGGAAAACTCTGGGAGACATTGGAGTAGTCTAAGACTTCTTAAATAAGACTCCCAAAGCACAGGTAATAATCCCTAAAATAGACAAGTGGGACTATATCAGACTAAAATTTCTGCACAGCAAAGTACACAGTAACAAGCATGAATTGACAACCCTCAGAATGAAGAATATTTTTGTTAAATATTTCTCAGACAAGGTACTGATAACAAGAACACACAGGGAACTCAAGCATCTTACATGAAAAAAATAATGATTAACCCAATTAAAAGATGGAAAAATGAGTTGAACAAAAATCTCTCTAAGGAAGACATAAGAACAACCAAAAAGCATATGAGAAAATACTCTCTCATTATAAGGGAGATGCAGATAAAAACCACAATGGGATACCACCTAACCCCTGTCAGAATGGCAAAGATTAAAAATACAAAATATGACAAGTGTTGGCGAGGATGTTGTGAAAAGGGAACTCTCCTACACTGTTGGTGGGAATGTAAACTGTCTCAGCCACTGTGGAAAACAATATAGGGGCTCCTCAAAGATCTGCAAATAGAACTACCATTTGATCCAGCAATCCTACTTCTGGGCATCTACCCAAAGGACAAGATAACACTCAGTCAAAAAAGTGCTTGCATATTAATGTTTATTGCAGCATTATTCACAATAGCCAAGAAATGGAACCAACCCAAACGTCCACAAACAGATGAATGGATTGAAAAAGTGTGGCATATATACTCTGTGGAATACTACTCAGCCATAAAAAACAACAAGACCCTCACATTTGATAGAAAGTGGTTGGATATGGAGGATCTACTGCTGAGTGAAGCAAGCCAAGATATGAACGAAAGATATTCTATGTATCTACTTAATATATACCAACTATCCACACTCTATGGTAGAGATAAAAATATTGGAGGACATAAAAATAGTGAAAATAGTTAACAAGGATAAGATCATGAGGAATTGGGTAAGAGAAGAGAAGAATATAGAGAAATATAGCAAGAGAATAAATAGAGAGTCATGATATAGTTGGACACAGATATGGTTTATTATGCATTGATGACGACATGTATAGTATTTTCAACTGGATTGGTCTGATAAGTATTTGTTGGGTAAAGTCTTTTTGCAATCAAAATGAGAAGTAGTGATTGAATATTTTAAAAAATAATTGGAATAATAATAACAATGGTCGGGAAAAATAACAAAAAGCTACTGGATGACGAAATGGGGTTTTGTTCTGTTTTGTTTTGTTTTTTTGGAGAGGTTTTTTGCTATAGGGCATGAGCGCTTTGCCAGACAGACAGAGAGAGACAGAAAGCGAGAAATCACCCCCCAGGGGGGATGGTCACGCTGCAATCCCTTCTCCTCCATTCTCCTCTCTGGAGCCCTGCGTGAGTTTTAAGCCACCAGGTCTGGGACGCAAACCGTGGTCAACTACATGGGAGTCCAGCAACATAAACATTACGCTAACTGCTGGTCCCTGAAATGGGGAGTTTAATGTCTCTGTATTGACTGATATGCATGGTATTCCTTCTGGAAAAAGAAATGTAATACACTGTAAAGTTTTATGTGATTCAATGTAATTTAAACAAGATTATGATGATAATAAATAAAAGAAAGATAAAAGAGTCACTGAGTTAAGAAGAGTAAAAAATTTTTAAAAATTAAAGAGAGATGGAGAGAGACAGAGAATACAGACGATGCTCTATTCGGCTAGGTCTTAGGGTCAGGAAGGCGAAGTCCAGTCAAGAAATCTTCATTTGTCCTGGACACTGAGAGGGGCCACTCATAACTCAACTGTAGATAGCTTGTGGTTTGCCTGTCCTATGTGGGAGAGGGGAAGGTGAGAATTAGCATAATAAAAGAGAGCTAAGAAGTTTTAAAATAAAAAAAAAACTTAAAGAGAGACAGAGAGAATACAGAGGGTGCTCTATGTGGCTAGATCTTGGGGTCAGGAGGGTGAAATCTGGGCAGAAAATCTTCAGTTGCCCCAGTCCCTGAAATGGACTACTCAAAGCTTAAATGTAGATGCCTTGTGATTAGTCTGTCTTGGGTAGATCTTGGAGTCAGGAGGGTAAAGTCTGGTCAGAAAATCTTCAGTTGTTCTAGTCCCTGTAAAGGGCCAGTTAAATGTAGATGACTTGTGATTGGCCTCTCCTGGTCAGATCTTGGGGTCAGGAAGGTAAAGTCTGGGCAGAAAATCCACAATTGTCCAAGTCCCTGAAAAAGGCTGGTAAGAGCTCAAATGTAGATGGTTTATGATTAGCAAGTCCTATGTGGTATGGAGGTAAGGAGAAAATTAGCAAGAAGAAAGAGTCACAGAGCTAATAAGAAGTTTAAAATTAAAAAAAAAATTAAGAGAAAGAGATAGAATTCAGAGAGTGTTCTATCTAGATTGATCTTGGATTCAGAAGTATGACATTTGTGCAAAAAAAAAAAATCTTCATTTATTCTAGACCCTGAGGAAGGTTGTTCAGAGCTCAAATGTAGGTTATTTGTGATTAGCCTGTCCTATGTGGGAGGGGAAAAGATCAGGATTAGGAAGATAAAAGGGTCACAGGATTAAAAAGTTTAAAAATTAGAAATATATATATTAAGGAGAGAGAGATGGAGAGAGGCAGAGAGAACACAGAGGGTGTTTCACCTGGCTAGATCTCGGGGTAAGGAGGGTGAAATCTGGGCAAAGTCTTCAGTTGTCTTAATCCCTGAAAGAGACTCTTCAGAGCTCAAATGAAGATGGCTTGTGTTGGGCCTGTCTTATGTGGGAGGGGAAAAGATGAGGATTAGAAGATAAAAGAATCACAAAGCTAAGAAGTTTAAAAAATTTAAAAAAAAAATAAACAGAGAGACAGAGAAAATACAGAGGGTGCTCAACCTGGCTATATCTTAGGGTCAGGAAGATGAAGTCTGGGTAGAAAATCCTTAGTTGCCCTGGTCCTTGAAAGGAGCCTCTCAGAGCTCAAATATAGGCAGTGATTGGTGTGTCCTATGTGGGAGGAGGGAAAGATGAGGATTAGCAAGATAAAAGAGTCACAGAGCTAAGAAGTTCTAAAATTAAAAATAATTAATGTGTGAGAGATGTAGAGAGACATAGAAATCAGAGAGTGTGCTACTTGGCTAGATCTTGGTGTCAGGAGTGTGAAGTCTGGGCAGAAAACTTTCAGTTGCCCTAGTCCCTGAAAAAAACAAACAAACAAAAATAACGCTGCTCAGAGCTTAAATGTAGATGGCTTGTGATTGGCCTGTCCTATGTGGGATAGGGGAAAGGTGAGTACTAGCAAGATTAAAGTGTTACCGAGCTATAAGTTTTTTTTTAAAAAATTAAGGACAGAGAGATGGAGAGACAGAGAGGATACAGAGGGTGCTCTATATGGGTAGACCTTGTGCTCTGGAAGGTGAAGTCTGGTTAGAAAATCTTCAGTTGTCTGGGATCCAGCAGTTAGCGTAATGGCTATGTTGCTGGACTCCCATGTAGTCAACCGCGGTTCGCGTCCCGGACCTGGTGGCTTAAAACTCAGTCTGGGCACGTGTGCATGCATGCCCAAGATCCCAAGATCCCGAGAGGAGAATGGAGGACAAGGGATTGTGGCGTGACCATCCCCCCTGGGGGGTGATTTCTTGCTTTCTGTCTCTATGTCTCTGTCTGTCTGGCGAGCACACGCACCCTATAGCGAAAATCTCTCTAAAAAAACAAAGAAAGAAAGAAAGAAAGAAAGAAAATCTTCCACTGTCTTAGTCCCTGAAAGTGTCTGCTCAAAGCTCAAATGTAGATTGCTAGTGACTGACCTGTATTTTGGTAGATCTTGGGGTCAGGAGCATGAAGCCTGGTTTAAAAAAAAAAATTATCAGTTGTCCTAGTCCCTGAAAAGTGCTGCTCAGAATTCTGTGATCAGCCTCTCCTGGCTAGATCTTGAGATGATGAAGTCTGGGCAGAAAATTTTCTGTTGTCTGAGTCCTTGAAAGGGACTGCTCAGAGTTCAAATGTAGATGGCTTGTAATTGACCTGTCCTATGTGGGAGGGAAGAATTTTGAGGGTTAGCAAAGTAGAAGAATTACAGAGCTTAGAAGTTTAAAAATTTAAAAAAATAAATATAGAGACAAAGAGAATACAGAGGATCCTCTACCTGGCTAGATCTTGGATTTAGGAGTGTGAAGTTTGGGCAGAAAATCTTTACTTGTCATAGTCTCTAAAATAGACCACTCAGAGCTCAAGTGTAGATGATTTGTGATTGACTTGTCCTGTGTGGGAAGGAGGAAGGATGTGGATTAGCAATATAAAAGAGTAACAGAACTAAGAAAAAGTTTAAATTAAAAAAAATTAAATTACAAGAGATGGAGAAAGAGAGTATACAGAGCATGCCCTAACTGGCTAGATCTTGAGGTCAGGAGCGTGAAGTTTGGGCAGAAAATCTACAGTTGCCCTAGTCCCTGAAATGGGCCACTCAGAGCTCAAGTGCAGATTCCTTTTGATTGACCTGTCCTGGCTTGATCTTGTGGTCTGGAGAGTGAAACCTGGGCAGAAAAACTTCTGTTGTCCTACTCTCTGAAAGAGGCTGCTGAGAACTCATGTTGTCCATTGTTGGTAACAGAACAATGTGTTTCCTTGGGGGAAGATTATTTTCTTGTTTTCTCAGCCTTCTGCCTCTGTGCTATTTGTTTGTTTGTTTTGTTATCTGCTGCAGTATTCACTTCCTCCTATTTATTGGAGGAGATTCATAGTACTGGAGGAAGGATTATCTCCCTTATAGCCCAGATGTGATCCTGTTAGAGGGCTGTGTTTTTTGGATGAGAGCAGAAAATGTTTATAGGTAGCTTCAGGTAGTAAACTCCTCTACCAAACTTTCAGCTTCTGATGAGCTGCAGATGAGATACAGAGACATGACTTAATGAAAGATCCTACAGTTACATGCCATGGACCATGTCTTATGTGGGCTAGGGGACTCTCAGTTCCAATGGCATTCCCAGGATTTGGGGTGGCACTTATGAGGAAAGGCATCTTGGAACAGAAACACAGGTGTCCAAGCAGCCAGTTTGTGTTCAAGAATAAGACCTTGCTGATGTGTCCCCAGTTCTTAATGCAAACCTGAGGGGTAGAGTGACACTCACGAGGAGAGATTTGCTTCATTCAGAAAAAAATTCTCCCAGCAGATGGTTGGGGCCTGAGAAGCAGCTGTAGGGCAGCATAGTCAATGTTCTCCCATTTCCAAATACAACCCCAGAGGATGGTGTAACATTTACAAAGACAGACCTGCTGAAACTATAGCAAAAGTCTCCTGGTAGACAGTTGGGGTCCAAGAAGCATGCCACATGGGAGTGCAGCCATGTACCCCAAGTTCTAAATGCTAATTGAGGAGTTTATTGTTTTTATTTAAAGTAATTTTTGACAAATAAAAACTTACTATTAACATTTTGTTATTTTTTTTCTTCTCTTGTAGTTCGTTCTTTCTTTTCTTTTTTCTTCTTTTCTTTTTTTTTTTTTTTTTTACATGGAGAGGTTTTTGCTATAGGGCATGTGCGCTCGCCAGAAAGACAGAGAGAGATGAAGAGACAGAAAGCAAGAAATCACCCCCCAGGGGGGGATGACCACACCACTATCCCTTCTCCTTCATTCTCCTCTCGGGATCTTGGGCACACATGTACACAAGTCTGACGACAGTTTAAGCCGCCAGGCCCAGGACTCGAACCGTGGTCAACTACATGGGAGTCCAGTGACATAGCCATTATGCTAACTGCTGGTTCCTTTTATTTTCTTTTTTGGTCTTTAGTTTTCGGTTATAATATACTTTGAATTTTTTACTTTTTATCTTGTGCATCATTTTTAGGTATCCTCTCAAGTCATACTACTAATTATTGATGAGTGCACTTGAGCTCTGAAAGGTAGATAGTATAAATGATTGTGACAATGGAGAATGCATACTGCAATAACTATCAAAAGAACTCTAGCAATAAGTGAGTCACCTGGTATTGAGAGATATAACTTGCAGCAATTAAAAAGGAGGAAATTAGGATGTCAAACTTGAGCCAGAAAACCAACAAAAACTTGTTTTCTGAAACATGAGAGGCAAGCTCTGCATAAATGTTGGGTACTTTAGATTTTATTGTTGTTTTGCTATTCATAATTTAATTGTTTATGCTTTGCAAACCATTGCTAAAAAGTAGGTTCTCAACAAATATTGTTGAGTTCATAACTATAATAAAGAAAGTGTACTAAAGCAGAGAGAAATTTCTGATGGGTAACAAGTTAAATTTTAGAAAAGAAAATGTTTTTATAGATAATGAGAGATAGTTATACTAAGGCTTTGTGTTTCAATTATTATATACTTAAACTTTCATAGTTTTTGTTAGAATATTATTTAAAATATATGCTCCAAAATCCTTTTTTATTTTTTTAAATGATTTATTTAATTTTATTATTATTATTAATTTGCTATAGGGCACATGTGCTTACCAGAGAGATACAGAGAAAGAGAGAGAGAAAGTGAGAAAGCAAGCTGCCAGGTCTGAGACTCAAAATGAAATTGGTAATGTGGGAGTCTCATGCCTTAACCACCATCCACTTGCTGGTCTCCCAAAAATTCTCATTTTCAAACATGCTATAAATACTTGCATGTAAAATTGTGAATCAATAAATAAAAATATCTTGTTATTTAAAAAAAGCATTTTCTGAATTATATCAGAGAACTCTAAGGGTTTTCTAAATGTTGTGTCTATATGTAGAAGCAATAACAAATAAATGGTAGCTAAATTTTGAGGGAACTGAGTATCAGTGACAGAGTTCATGACATTTTATTTAATTGCTCAAATGGAGAAATCTCAAAATGACAAAGGAATCAGAAGACTAAGACACAAATGCCCACCCACTGCTTCTTTTTTTCCCCTATATAAAGATAAATACTAAGTTAGAAGTTTTGTCTTTCAGATCAGAGATTTTATTTTCTGGTCTAATCTGCTATTAATAATTTCAAGGGAGGTTTTAATTTTAGCATTACAGTTTTCATCTCTAGAAGTTCTGTTTAATTATTTTTTATGTTGTCTATCTTCTCCTTCAAGTTGTGAAAGAACCTCCTCATCTTCTGGAGTTTTTATCTTTTTTCTCTTGCATCTCATTTAGTTTTGTCACCATGAATATTCTAAATTAATTTTCTGACATGCTTAGTAATTCTTTGGAGTAGGTTTCTGTAGCTGAGAGCTCATGTATTACTCTGTTGTGCATTTCTTCTCTGCCAATTTCTCTCTTCAACTGTGATTTGCAATGTGGTACCCACAGGAGTTTTGGAGTTTTTGTTTTTGTTTGTTTGTATGTTGTTTTTAGAGAGATTATTGATATAGGGCATATGTGCTTGCCAGAGAAACAGAGAGACAGAAAATGAGAAATCATCCCCCCAGGGGAGATGGCTATGCCAAAATCCCTTCTCTAGGGATTTGGGGCTTGCATGCACATGTGACTGGTGTGAGTTTAACAACTGGGGCTGGAACTCAAACTGCAGTCAACCATGTGGGAGTCCAATGATGTAACCATTATGTCATCTGTTGATCCCCACACAAGAGGAGTTTTGAGTTCAGTTTTACAAAGAGGAGTTTTCCCTTTTGCTGGTGATTCAGTGAGGGGAGAAGTTTCTTCCAGAGGCTTATGATAGTCCCTGTGAGGGAGGAGGCTGAGCAGCAAAGTGAGAACGCAAAAGTGAAATAAAGAGAGGAAAAAAGTTAAAAAAAAAAAAGTCACATGCCATGCAAATTAGGCAGGGAGCTCCAAATGGAGATGTCTGCTTGAGAGGACTGCAGTTTAGTTTTCCTGTCTTATGCAGGTGGAAGGCAGCTAGGAGAAAAACAAACAAACAAACACAAACTCTATACACCTTCAAGCTCTGAAATTGCAAGGTGGGTTTGGAAGACTGGAACTGGCTCAGCCCTTCCTTCTTGCCTCTGGCTGGGTGAGATCTAAGTAAGAGGCCTACAATTTTCTTGTCTTAGCTCTGAAACTGAAGGTGAGCTTTAGAGGGCTGGGACTGGTTCAGTCTTGCTTTCTATAGCAGAAACTGAAAGACTGAAAGGCATAAACACATGGAGAGCAAATGTGGATACTAGAGACAGTGTGGGAGGAGGAAGAGAAATGAGGGTGGGTGAGAAGGGGGAATCAAAGGGAAAATGAATGAAGCAAAACATTTAAGGGACACAAAAATATAAAATTATTTGTTAACGGTAATCTGTATGGTAATATCTTTGACTGAATCAATATACAGTGCATTCATGATGAGAAAATTCATTTGAATTTCAGTTATGGTAATATCTTTGACTGAATCAATAAATATTGGTTTTCTCCTGTATTTTTTTTTTTTTGTTTATTTGTTTGTTTTGTTTTGTTTTGTTTTGTTTTTCACAGCAGATTTGCCTATAGAACACGGTTGTCATAAAAATCACCGGTCAATCAAGCCAGAATGGGAAAGGAGAAGACTCACATCGTTGTCACTGGACACATAGATTCCAGCAAGTCCACCACTACTGGCCATCTGATGTACAAACCTGGTGGGATCAACAAAAGAACAATAGAAAAATAGAGAAAGAGGCTGCTGAGATGAAAAAGGGCTACTTACAATATGCCTGGGTCTTGGATAAACTGAAAGCTGAATGTGAGGGTGATATCACAATTAATATCTCCCTGTGGAAATTTGAAAGCAGCAAGTATTATGTGACTATCATTGATGCCCTGGACACAGACTTTATCAAAAACATGATTACAGGCACATCTCAGGCTGACTGTGCTGTCATGATTGTTGCTGCTGGTGTTGGTGAATTTGAAGCAAGAACAGGCAGACCTGTGAGCATGCCCTTCTGACTTACACGCTGGATGTAAAACAACGAATTGTTGGTGTTTACAAAATGGATTCTACTGAGCCACCCTACAGTCAGAAGAGAGCCAAGAGAATTGTTAAAGAAGTCAGCACCTACATTAAGAAAATTGGCTACAATCCTGCAGAGTAGCATTTGTGCCAATTTGTGATTGGAATGGTGACAACATGTCAGAGCCAAGTGCTAATATGCCATGGTTCAAGGGATGGAAAGTCACCATAAAGATGGAAATGCCAGTGGAACTACACTGCTTGAAGCTTTGGATTGCATCCTGCCACCAACTCATCCAACTGACAAGTCCTTGCATCTGCCCCTCCAGGATATGTATAGAATTGGTAGTATTGGTACTGTCCCTATGGGCCAAGTGAAGACTGGTATGCTCAAATCTGGTATGGTGGTCACCTTTGCACCAGTCAATGTGACAATGAGGTAAAGTCTGTTGAAATGCACCGTGAAGCTCTGAGTGAAGCTCTTCCTGGGGACAATGTGGGCTTCAATGTCAAGAATGTGTCTGTCAAAGATGTTTGATATGGCAATATTGCTGGTGACAGCAAAAATGACCCACAAATAGAAATAGCTAGCTTCACTGCTCAGGTGATTATCCTGAACTATCCAGGCCAAATCAGTGCTGGCTATGCCCCTGTACTAGATTGTCACACAGCTCACATTGCTTGAAAGTTTGCTGAGCTGAAGGAAAAGATTGATCACCATTCTGGTAAAAAGCTGGAAGATGTCCCTAAATTTTGGAAATCTGGTGATGCTGCCATTGTTGATATGGTTCCTGGCAAGCCCATGTATGTTGAGAGCTTCTCTGACTATCCTCCTCTGGGTCATTTTGCTATTCGTGATATGAGACAGACAGTTGCTGTGGGTGTCATCAAAGCTGTGGAAAAGAAGACTGCTGAAGCTGGCAAGTTAACCACCAAGTCTGCCCAGAAAGCTCAGAATATCCCTAATTCCTTCCACACCAGTCCTAATCAGTGGTGAAATAACAGTCTCAGAGCTGTTTGTCTCAATTGGCCATTTAAGTTTAATGGTAAAAGACTGGTTAATGATAACAATGCATCATAAAACCTTCAGAAGGAAAGGGAAATGTTTTCTGGAACATTTTTTTGTGGTAGTTTTAAGTTATTAGTTTTAAAACCAGTATTTATTTATTTATTTATTTATTTATTTATTTAGCTACAGGGTACATGCACTCACCAGAAAGATAGAGAGAGACAGAGAGACAGAAAGTGAGAAATCACCTCCCAGGGGGGATGGCCACATTGTCACAATCCCTTCTCCTCCATTCTCCTCTCAGGATCTTGGACTTGCATGCACAGGCGCCCAGCATGATTTTAAGCCACTGGGACCAGGACTTGAACCGTAGTCAACTACATGGGAGTTCAGTGACATAGCCATTACGCTAACTGCTGGTCCCTAAAATCAGTACTTTTAAATTGAAACAACTTGACAAAAATTTGTCACAGATTTTTTAGACCCATTAAAATAAAGTTTAATGAGAAAACTGTGTCTTATTTTGGTCAACAATGAAACTTTGTAGAAAAATATTCAGGCATAAAGTTGAGTTTGTAATCATTGTATTAAGAACCAGTTGGGCCTTCTGTGCAGATAGCAGGCCCGCAAGCATGGTGAACGTCTCTAAAACCCACCAGAACTTCTGTAAGAAGTGTGGCAAGCACCAACCTCATAAAGTGACACAGTACAAAAAGGGCAAGGATTCTCTGTATGCTCAGGAAAAGCAGCATTATGACAGGAAACAGAGTGGCTATGGTGGACACACTATGCCTATTTTCTGCAAAAAGGCAAAAACTACAAAGAAGATTGTGCTGAGGCTTGAATTTGTTGAGCCCAACTGCAGATCTAAGAGAATGCTGGCTATTAAGAGATGTAAGCATTCTGAACTGGGAGGAGATAGGAAGAGAAAGGGTCAAGTGATCCAGTTCTAAGCCTCATCTTTTCTATTAT
>NW_006206380.1:617398-617887 GCF_000334495.1 Tupaia belangeri chinensis | reverse complement strand
AAGTTCCCCTTTTGGGGAAATTTGATTCATGGCAAAAAAAAAAAATAAAAAAGAACCTGTTGGAACTTTTTTAAAGAATATAGCAATTTAGATCATTTTTTTCTGGGTTGGGAGTTAGGGTCATTATTTATCACCTCTTTCTAAGAAGGCAGAAAAATAAAAGCATTATATCTGTTTACATATTTCCTCTAGAAGGCCAAATCCTGTAATAATGGCTGTGTGTAGCATATAAAATTTTATAGTTAGTCAGTATTAAGTAAATTTGTTTGAAAAATCTCAAAAAAAAAAGAAATATTGGTTTTCTTGACTAAAAATGAAGATTCTCTGCTGAGATTTCCCAGTACAGATTCATTTCTACTGAAAAAGGTGTACCCTCAGGCCCATTCTTAGATGGAAACTGAACTTGAACTTTGAAATATTGGTTTCCTAGGGATCAGCATTTAGTGTAATGGCTATGTCGCTGGACTCCCATGTAGCTGACTATGGTTC
>NW_006206380.1:605885-617321 GCF_000334495.1 Tupaia belangeri chinensis | reverse complement strand
TCCCAAGAGAAGAATGGAGGAGAAAGGATTGTGGCATGGCCATCCCCCCTGGGAGGTGATTTCTTGCTTTCTGCCTCTCTGTCTCTCTCTGTCTTTCTGGTGAGCACACAATCCCTATAGCAAAAACTTCTCAAAGAAAAAGAAAGAAAGAAAAAAAAAAACAAAGAAAATGAGATTTTAAAAAATTTAAAAATAAATAAATAAGTGAAAAAATAAACATAATAAATTTTTATACAGAAAATACAAATAATGAAACAAAAAAATAGTTTTCTTCACTGAAAATGGAGATTTTCTGCTGAAACTTCTCCAAATTATTCCTACTGGGTAGTGCTATCTCTGTCTTCTTCTCTACCTTTCTTTTAATCTCTCTCTATCTCTTTGTGTCTCCCTGTGATTTTTCATTTTCTTTTAATTTTTTAAGGTAATGTATTCTCTGGGCTTCTAAGCTTCCTTTATATTGTGGTAGCTGGTGCCTTTCCTATTCCATTGAGAAAAGTCACATCCCCAGGCCTATCCTGAGTCACATAAAGAACTTGAGCTGTGAAATATTGTTTTTCTTGACTAAAAAATTAAGATTTTTCTGCCTCGACTTCTCCCTCCACATTCATTTCTACTGGGTAGGGGTACCTCTGTCTCCTTCTCTACTTTTCTCTCTGTCTCTCTCTTTCTCTTTGTGTCTCCCTGTGACTTAATTTTTTTTAAAATTGTAGTATACTCTGTGCTCTTAAGCACCTCCTTTATTGTGCTATTTGGTGTCTTTCCCCATTCCATTTAGGAAAGGTACACCCCCCAGGTCTCATATTGAGATGGATACCAAACTTGATCTTTGAAATATTAGTTTTCTTGACTAAAACTGAAGATTTTCTTTTGAGACTTCCCCCACCAGATTCATTTTTATTGTGTAGGGCTACCTCTGTCACGCTCTCTACATTTCTCTCTGTCTCACTGTGTCTCCCTGTGACTTTTTTTGGAGAGGTTTTTGCTATAGGGCACATGCGCTCGCCAGACAGACAGAGAGAGACAGAGAGACAGAAAGTGAGAAATCACCCCCCTGGGGGGATGGCCACACCATAATCCCTTCTCCTCCATTCTCCTCTCGGGCTCTTGGCACGCACGCACATGCGCTTGGCATGAGTTTTAAGCCACCGGGTCTGGGATGCGAACTACGGTCAACTACGTGGGAGTCCAGCAACATAGCCATTATGCTAACTGCTGGTCTCATCCTTGCCGCCTCTTCTGAAGAAGAATGTAGAAAGGCTACAGAGGACCTCTTTCAGGAACTGGGCTCACTAGGCTACTGTGCCAGGGCTAAAAAGACCCAAATTTGTAAACAGACTGTTACATATTTGGGATATAAACTCAATAAAGGAAAGAGATGGCTGATGGAAGCTATGAAAGAAACTGTTTTGAGACTACCGGTCCCTACTTCAGCCAAGGAAGTTAGAGAATTCCTAGGCGCTGTGGGCTACTGCTGGCTGTGGATATGAGTTTTCATGGAATTAGCTAAACCTTTTTATGAGGACACTAAAGAAAAAATGCCCTGGACATAGGGGCCTGAACAACAGTTAGCCTTTGAGAGACCAAGGCCTCCCTCCTGGAGGCTCCAGCATTAGCCTTGCCAGACTCCCTTAAGCCTTTCTTTCTTCATGTGGCTGAAAAGGGGGGAATTGCAAAAGGAGTGCTCATGCAATGACTGGGGCCTTGGAAATATCCCGTGGCTTACATGTCAAAAAAACTGGATCCTCGGGAACCAGCAGTTAGCGTAATGGCTATGTCGCTGGACTCCCACGTAGTCAACCGCGGTTTGCGTCCCGGACCTGGTGGCTTAAAACTCACTCTGGGTGCATGTGCGTGCGTGCCCAAGATCCCAAGAGAAGAATGGAGGAGAAGGGATTGTGGCGTGACCATCCCCCCTGGGGGGTGATTTCTTGCTTTCTGTCTCTATGTCTCTCTCTGTCTGTCTGGCGAGCGCACGTGCCCTACAGTGAAAATCTCTCCAAAAAAAAAAAAAACTGGATCCTGAAACCACCGGTGGTGTGAAGGTTAAGGCATCTGGATTCCCCTATGGCTGTCTGTGGTTCGAGTCCTGGACAATGTTTAAAAAAAAAAACAAAAAAACTGGATCCTGTAGCGACTGGGTGGCCCTCTTGTTTGCTGTTTGCACATCGTAGCTGCTGTGGCAATGTTGGTTAGGGATGCAGATAAACTGATGTTTGGGCAACACCTCACAGTAATAACTCCCCATGCCATTGAGGGTATCCTCCAGCACCCCCCCAGGGTGATGGATGTCCAACATGCGGTTGACTCATTATCAAGGACTGCTCCTAGATGTCCCGTGAGTCACTTTTTCAGAGCCCACCTCCTTGAATCTGGCTACATTGCTGCCCAACCCAAGTTTAGATAAGCCAGTACATGACTGTCAAGAAATCCTCACAGAGATCTTCCACGTATGACAAGACCTCCAAGACTTGGCCTTGCCAAACAGCGAGGTAATTTGGTACACTGATGGGAGCAGTTTTATGCAGTTTGGAATACTTAAGGCAGGAGCAGCAGTAGTAGACCAGGGTGAGAACTTAATTTGGAACTCATCCCTGCCAGTGGGAACCTCCACCCAGAAGGCTGAACTGATTGCCTTGGCAGAAGCTCTCGAACGAGCAGAAGGAAAACATGCCACCATTTACACCAACAGCAGGTATGCTTTGGGGACCGTCCATATCCACGGTGCAATCTATTGGGAGAGGGGCTTTATTACCGTGGATGGGGGAAAGGTGCGCAATCTTCCCGAAATCCAGTGGCTATTAGCAGCAGTGCAAAAACCCTGAGCAATCGCAATAGTGCATGTACCAGGCCACCAAGACACCAAGACCCCTGAAGCTGTTGGCAATATGTGGGCTGATAAAGCAGTGAAACAAACCACTACTGTCTCTGCAGCTCTTGCTCTGTCTCTCAACCTGCCAATACCAGAACTTCCATGTCCACCTCTACATCCTGATTACTCCTCCAGCGACCAAGAATGGATGGAGAACAATAAATGCATGTTGCCTGACCCTACGGGTTGGAAAAAGGGCACAAAAACCCATTTAATCTTGCCAGAGATGCTGGAACTTTCTTATATTACAAATCTCCATTTGGCTATTCATCTTGGTGAAAAAAATTACTTCAGCTCCTGCAGTCAGTGCAATTACGGTTTCCCAACCAAAGAAGACACATTCATCACCTTGTAGACCTCTGCCAAGGGTGCCAGGCTATGAAACTGAACCAAAGGGGGCCACTCCACACAGGTATTCAGTTCCAGGGGAGGGCTCTGGGATGAGGCTGGGAAATGGACTTCACAGAAGTAAAACCAAGAAAATATGGGTATAAATATCTTCTAGTTATGGTTAATCCATTATTGGGGTGGGCAGAGGCTTTCCCCACAAAATAAGAAATGGCCCAAATTGTCGCTAAGACCCTATTAGAGAAAATCATACCCCGGTATGGGGTTCCTGAGACACTCAGCTCGGACAATGGCCCAACTTTCATTAGTAAGATCCTACACGGACTAGCCCAGGCTGTGAGAACTGATTGGAAGTTACATTGTGAATACAACCCACAAAGTTCCAGGCAAATAGAAAGAATGAATAGAACATTAAAGGAGACCTTGATGAAATTAGCCCTTGAGACTGGCAGAGACTGGGTGACCCTCCTACCTTTTGCCATGTTCCGAGTTTATAACTCCCCTTATGTCCATGGAGTGACCCCATTTGAAATTATGTATGGGGCACCACCCACTCTATGTATTCATAACCTTCCAACGTTGACACCTGAAGGGATTGCAGATTATAGAACTAGCCTAAAAGCCCTTCAACAGGTGCAAAAATCATTTTGCCCTTAGTCCGGGCACTTCATGAGACTAAGAATTTTACAGATCCGAAACATGGTATAGTCCCAGGAAATTGGGTCTGCGTAAAAAGGCACAGGACACGCCCTTTGGAACTAAGATGGAAAGGACCTTATATGACTCTTTTGGTTACCCCTACTGCTTTAAAGGTGGATGGAATCGGACCATGGATTCACCATTCACACATGCATCTAGCCTCATCACCTGAAGACTTGTGATCTGAAAAGGAGTGGACCATGCGACACCACCTGCACAATCCCCTGAAACTCTGGATATCCAGATCTTTGGACCAACCCGTGCCTCCTCCTCCTCAACAGGACAATGATAAAACTGCTGGCCCTAATTCTGTTCATTAATTGGAGCACTGAGACAAATCTACATCAACCCTGCAAACAAACATGGACACTCAAAGAAGGGGATACTGGAAATATTCTAAATTACTCCTCTCACACCAGCCCACTAGAGACCTGGTGACCAGACCTTTATTTTGACCTAAGAGATCTTTTTGAAAAAAATAAAATCATACTAAAAAGCTGTCATACCATATCTTAGCAAAAAGAACACTGATGCCTAGGGACCAGATCAAAGGGTTCTGGACCTGTCCAGGTAACCAGAGGGCCAATTACCGTACTTGCAGAGGGGCCAAAAGTATTTATTGCAAAGCCTGGTCTTGCGTCACTTCCAATGATGATTCCCGTAAGTGGAACACGGGTCATAACTCTGATCTTGTACAATTCTCTTTCCGAGAATTAGAAAATAGAGTTCCCTCAATTAAAACCTGTTTTACAAATACTGGCAAAAGCCAGTCCTTACTAAAATGGCAAAATCCTGGCTTTACTTGGGGATTTCAGTTTTATTCAGGCAGAGCTGTCTGGATGGGACCATATCCGGGTGGACTCCTGACAATTAAACTGTCCATAGAAACCCTGGCGCAGCCTGTGGGCCCCAATAAATTTCTACACATACCCCCCTAGAAGTCAATAATTCAACCAATGCAAATAGTGACCAGGTCTTCTCTTTCACAATCCTCTAATGCACCCTTCCATGCCTCTCTATTTCCTACTACAGGGTCCCCAACCTCAGTACCTAACCCTCTCCTTGCCCTTGTTCAAGCTGCCTT
This sequence comes from Tupaia belangeri chinensis, assembly GCF_000334495.1. NCBI lineage: Eukaryota > Metazoa > Chordata > Mammalia > Scandentia > Tupaiidae > Tupaia > Tupaia belangeri. The sequence goes on along the minus strand of NW_006206380.1, from coordinate 612,321 downwards.
TTTGGCCCTTAATCAGTCTAGCCCCAATATTACCTCTCCATGTTGGCTATGTTATGATGTTCACCCCCCCCTTCTATGAGGGCATCGGGTTTAATGCCTCCTATAATCTTTCCGTATCTGACTCTCCTACCAATTGCCAGTGGATGGACCGTAAAGTGTGCATAACTATACAACAAGTAAGTGGCCAAGGACTTTGTCTGAGAACAGTTCCTACTCAAAAAAATCATCTGTGTACAACTATTCTCAGTAAATTCCCTTCAGATACAAATAACAAATGGATACTGCCCCACCCCCCCACGGGGCAGTTGGTGAATTTGTTCAAAGACTGGACTTACCCCATGTCTTTCCCTTTTGGACTTTAATGCAGCTCAAGAATATTGCGTCATAATTGTAGTACTTCCCCAAATACTGTACCATCCTGAGAAAGTTACATTCCAACACTGGACTTCATTTGAGCCACTCTGAACTAAGCGAGAACCTGTTACCACTTTGATCACAGCCACTTTGTTCAGCTTGAGATTAATAGGAACAGAAAAGGACAGAGCCTCCCTCACCACACAAGCAGCAGGCCTTTGGTCTTTCCAACTAGCAATTGATGAAGATCTAGAAAAAATAGAAAACGCTATTAGCCATTTAGAAAAGTCTCTGACCTCTCTGTCAGAAGTCGTATTGCAAAATAGAAGAGGGCTAGACCTCCTTTTTTGACAACAGGGAGGCATCTGTGTAGCTTTAGGTGAAGAGTGCTGTTTTTATGCTAACCACTCTGGAGTAGTCCATGATTCAATGACTAAAGTCAGGGAAGAATTAGCAAAAAGAAAGGTAGAGTGAGAAGCTAATAAAAGTTGGTTTGAAACTTGGTTTAATAAATCCCCTTGGATGACAACCCTGATCTCCACCCTGTTGGGTCCTCTACTTATTCTACTTCTACTCACCTTTGGCCCATGTGTCATAAACAGACTAATACAGCTTATAAAATATTGCTTAAATGTCGTACAGCTTATGGTCTTGAGACAAAGCTATGCCCAACTTTCCAATGACAAAAGTACTATTTTGTAAGTGGTTAACCTAATGCTCTTCTGCTTCTGTAAATTGCTTGGCAGTACCAATGAGAAGGATTCCTCATTATGTACAACTAGAGGGGGAAATGTTAGGCCAAATTAGCATATGTTAGACAGAGTTGGTATTGGCCAATTTAGCATAATTAGCATATATTAGGCTGAGTTAGTTTAGGCTGATTTAGCATAAACACCCTTGCTAAGGTTGCAGGCCTAGTTAGCTTATGTTAGCCTGAGTTAGCATAGGCCAAGTTAGCATATTCAACGCTTTGACAGGGTTTCAAAAATGGGGCACAGGGATTTGCTAATAAACAGGATACAGGAATTCACAGCAAACATGACACAGGAATTCGCGGCTTAACAAGGCACAGGAATTCGAGAGTTAACAGGACAGGTGGGTCTGCCAACAGGATGAACAAACCTGAAGTTGCCAGGAGAAGGTTTACCTACCTTAACTGAGAGTTTTTATCTAAATTCAGGAGGGCGATAACAGTTAGTCCTTAACTAAACATGCCCCCTCGTTTGTGTGCCGCATTCTATGGAAAGTTACTAATAGTATATCCTATATTGCCTTCTGAGCTATATAAAGGCCCATCTATCCTAGGTTCGGGGTCCTTGTTGCAACCCGCTGCATCGGGCATAAACTCAGACCCCAGCTAGCTGGAAAAATAAATACCTCTTATGCAGTTGCAATGTTGTTGCCTCCTCTGAGTCACCACCAGATAAATCTATCTTTGGACCTTACACTGATACGCTGGTCATCCATTTCTGAAGCTTCTCTTTCTCTCTTAAATCCTATATTTTATGACCACATTTCAGTCTTCGCTAATTGCAATTAGCTCTTTAGGACTTTATTATTATTTTTTTTATATGTTTTCTCTCTGGCCTGGAGCCTGTACTCTTTTGCATTAAACTCATCGGTCACTTTGGCTTTGGGGATACCAAGTGTTATGTTTATACAGTTAGTGGACATGTATGCTAATTACCCTATGAAATTGGCTTTCTTTATTTTTTGTTTTCTTTATGCTTTCATTAAGAACAAGTCTTAAATATCTGATTCAGTCAGACAAATTGACAGCAAATGGCAATTTGTTAAGAAAAGAAACTTCCTAAATAAATCAAGGAACTCTTTAAGTTAGTCACCTGTCTAATCTGAGTGTATGTGTTAAGTAGTTACTACACCATCTGCATACTTAGTAAAATAGTACAAGAAATTTCTACAATTTATGTTCCCTTAGTATCCATTTTGGTCAGTATCCTTTGTCTTTAAAGTAATTTCCTAATCGGCCTTCTAGAATTGAATAAAAGACTTTAGCTATATGTGAGAATAAACTAACTTGTTCTAGGTAGTAATTCAGTTTGACTCATACTGTTCTTTCAAACTAGTAAGTTTTATATAGTCTCTTGGCTAAAATTCTAAAATAAAAGCTATAATTCTTTGATTCTGTATTATATGTGTGTACACATATGTGTAGTATGTTGTGTTTATGTGTATGATTGTCTGTATGTAATATCAAATTAATTTAAATGTGTGCTTATAGGTTAAAATATGCTCAAATGCTATTCAAGTTCATGTGACTTGAGTAAAAAATCTTTAAAGCTGATTTAGAATTGTTAAATATAAATCAAAATGCCTCAGAACTGTTAGCATGTAAATCAAGGGTCCAAATGGCCTCTGTTATAAATGGCCATTCTTGGTGCCACATGGACAATTAGGTTACAGAAAAACTGGGGAAACAGAGAACTCTCTTGTGTTTAGTAATTCAGTCTTTAGATTAAAAAAAAGACTAGCTGATGTATGGCTAACTTGGTTTTTCTTTACTTCAAAGGAAAGCACCTTAAATAAATAGCCTTTTTTTTTCATAAGTAATTCAAACATAATGGATAAAAACAAATTGAGTAAATATAAATGGAGTAAATGTTTGTAATTGGACTTGTCATCATTTTTACATTTTCCCACATAGTTTAAATTTTAAAGGTATAATATGTTAAATTATATTAATGAATTGCTTAAGTTATTTCTAAGTTTAAGTGTTGTATATACTTTGACACCATGTTTTATATGGCATAAGTCTAAAATGTAATTTAATCTGTTAACAACTGTTTTGTAAGAAAATATTTTTAGATATTGTAAAATGGATGTTAAAAATTTAAAATAATAATAACCAAAGCTTAAAATTAGAAAAGTAATTATATACTCAAAATATACAGAGAAAATTAAGATATTTTTAGTAAACAGGAAATAAAAATAAATGTGAGGGTGTGTTTTTGTTCAAAAGAATTGTCTAATGTGGAGGATGTTTAAAATTTGTTTTAAAATAAGTAAATACAAAAGAAAATACAAAATAAACGAAGTATAAAAAGTTAAAAAAAGGAAATGTAAAATCTTAAAATAAAACTAACTAAAATTGACTAAAATGATCCAATATTCTGTTAAAGACTAAATTTTGTTTTGATTTTATATAATGGTAAGAAAAATGAGTAAAGTTTTCTTAAAAAACTTTTTGAGTATAAGAAAGAAAAAAATTCTGTGTGACTTTTGCTGTCTTTATCAGGTTATCTAGCTATTATAGTTAAAAAGTCTAATTCTAATCTATTAAAGAGCAGTTTCTTATGGCTATAGTTTAGCATTTTTTAATTGTAACTTTAGTTAAGTAAACAACAAATATTCACAGTGCACTAATCCTGCTTTAATCAAGTGTTGTAAACCTTTGATATTTGACAGACATTCCACGTCAAATTTCAGTTCCAGTTTAAGTTTTGTTTGTTTTTTCTACCTTAAACTAATATTTAAAAATTCTTAACAGGGCCCTTCAATGTCTGAAAAAGACAGATTAGACTTTCTGACATGCTAAAATGATATGGGTAATATTGACAAATATAAAATGGTGTCTAGCTCTCTATATACAAATCTATGTCAATGAGTGTTCCAAAATTGTATGAAATTATGTGGCTGGCAAGTGGCATGGTGGTTAAGGGTGCTGGACTCCCACATGGCCGACCACAGTTCAAGTCTCAGACCTGGTGTCTTGCTTTCTCACTTCCTCTCTATCTCTCTGTCTCTCTCAGATCAAACTGGAAAAAATAATGATAATAATAATAAATAAAGTTAAATAGAATAATTATTTTAAAAATTGTATGAAATTCTTAAATATCTGTTATGTATTAGTATTTTTTTAGTCATACTTATAATGCTAAATAGTTCTAATGTAGCTTGTCACAAAAATAATCAAATTTGTCTAATTTTAGTTATAGTAAAATCAGATCTCAAACCAGGGCCATTTTAAATTTTGTTGTCTATAGTTAAAATGCTTTATTCTAATGCTTTTTCTAAAATATTTTGTAATAAGCTATAATCCAAAAATTACCTCTTTTAAGGAAATTAGTAAAAAAGACTCTAATAAGTACTCTTTTTAAAAAATTGATTATGTAAGTTTATTTATCATTATTACTATTCAATTTGAGTAAAGAAAAATTGATATAAATATTCCTATCTTGGTAGGAATAGTGAAAAAACAGGCCACCAGGTTTGAGACTCAAACTGTTATCAGCCATGAGGGAAACCAGTACCTTGGTCACCACATCACCTGCTGGCCCCAGATAAAGTACTCTAAATATAGGTTTTTTAATAACTTTGAAATTATATCTCTGAACTTCCAGAACTTAAATGGAAAGATTGGACCATTGCAGTAACACTGCAAACTCAACAAAAGAGAGATTAATTTCATGAGACTAAACAGGTAAAATAGAATTTTTTTGACTTTGGACTAAAATATTACTAATTTTCTTCTATGCTTTGTCTTCCAGATTTAAAGATTTTTGTCTTCTTGAGCTGTGGATAAGTTCAACAGTTTGTTAAGTTTTTTTTCTTTTAAAATTGTAACAAAATTTTCTCTCTTTCTAATCCCCTGAAATTAGAAAATATTGGTGAGCATTCTTATTTTGTGACAGTATGATTATTTGCATAAGTTCAATAATTCTTATCACCTTACATCAAAAATTAAAAACACTACTTACTGCTAGGGCTTTGACTGGTATGTCATATCTGAAGATATGACCAGAGAGCTAAGGAACAAAAGTTAATTTCAACAAAACCAACAGTTCCTCTTAAAAAAATTGCCTAGTACCACAAGTAGTTCTGCCTGGCAGGTAAGTAAAAAATGTCACTTCCTGACAGGCCCCAAAACTTCCAAGTACAGGTATTTAAAGGCACCTTCAGAGGATAGATTCCTGTCTTGGTTCAGTAGTCTTGGGAGGCTTCTTAAAGAGTCTAATATGAAGTTCTTTATCAGAAGTTCCAGCAAAGACAACTAAATTGATTAGTATTCTTATTAGACTTTATGCAAATAACAGACCAAATTAAGACTAAACTTATTTTTTTGCAAATAAATTAGTTTTACTATGCTTTTCTTTAGTAAAAACAGGGATTGAAAAAAAAATGTTTCTGGAAAAAACTATAGTTATTACCAGATTTTAGCTCTGTACATATTTGTTTTTGAGTTTCTTAGTATCTACCTACTGTTTGGACAAAATTCTTTATTTCCTGGCTTTAAGTCTTAAGCAAGTTTTTTTACATTTTTGAATTTTAATTCATTAAAGCTAAAACTGCTTTTCTTAACATTTTACATGCAAAAAATGATCAATTAAATAGACTCCCCAAATTACCACAATAACTAGTTTATAATGAGTGTAAATGCCAACGACAGGCCAGAAGATTCTGTCAAATCAGCTCAGCCTTTTATTTTCACTGTATTTCATTGACAAAATTTGTCTTAGACCATAAAATAGTTTTAAATTATGTCTTGGCCTATTAAAAAAGTGTTTGCAAGATGACAACATTTCATGTTGCACTTACAAATCTTAGGTAAAAAAAATGCTAAGCTACCTGGCTACTAATAAAAATAGGCTAGTATTAATGTAAATAAACCAACTCTGCAAAAATAATAATACAGTTTATTTCTAAGTAAAATATGAGTGACCTCGGCCCAGAGAAGAGGTAAAACATGCCTTTCTTGGGGGGATCAAGTACAGGGGTTTCTTTTATTTAGTTTTGAAAGCAAAAGACTAAATTTAAAATTTAGTAAAGAGTGAAGAGATTTTCTATTAGTCTAGCTCAAAAAGACAAGACAAGTAGAATGGAGGGGGGACTTATAGGTGAGTTTTATAGTTTTTTTATTTCAATTTATGTATTTGCATTCATTCACTGTACATCATTACAGCATACAAAATGAGATTTTCCATCCAGAGTACACTGTATATTGTCTCAATCAAGCACATCAACAAACATGTTATTGTCAGCAAATAATTTTCCATTTCTTCTTTTCTGTATGTTTTGCTTTTTTTCCCCCATCCTTGATTCCATATCTCTTACCCTCTGCCAT
>NW_006206380.1:601803-603470 GCF_000334495.1 Tupaia belangeri chinensis | reverse complement strand
TGAGAATGTTCTTGTCTTTTCTTCCCACCTGAAAGATAATCTTGCCGGGTACAGTATTCTTGGCTGAAATTGCTTCTCTCTTAACACTTTGAATATATTTTCCCATTCTCTCCTCGTTCGCATTGTTTCTGATGAGAGATCTGCTGTTAGCCTGATGTCCTTTAGGGATGTCCTTTGTAGGTAACTTGATGTTTTTCTCTTGCCAATCTTAGTATTTTGTCTTTGTCTGTGGTTTTGGTCAACCTGGCTATAATGTGTCTTGGAGAAGATCTTCTTGGGTTCATTCTATTTCGGGTCTTTTGTATATCCTGGGACTGGAGATGGAAGAGAAGAGAGACAATGAACACCAGAAGAAAAACCCAATGAGTTCCAGGAGGTGAGAGAGTTCTTGCAAGAGCTGAAAGAGAAAATACACACCAAAAAAAGAATCAAATGTAACTATTGGATATGAAGGCTATAATACAGGAAGTCAAAATCTCCTTTGAAAATATTAAAAGCAGACTGTGCATACAGAAAATTGAATCTCAGATGTAGAAGACAGAATCACTGGACTAGTAAAATTCACCATGAAAACTGAGAAAGTAACGTCAAAAAATGAGAATAATATATGAGAAATGCTTGATACCATTCAACTTTCAAACATCCAGATAATCAGTATCCCAGAAGGTGAAGAGACTAATAAGAACATTGACGATCTATTTCATGAAATCCTGGAAGTAAACTTCCCAAAGTTAGAGAGTCATTCAAAGATCCAGACTCAAGAAATACAGAGGATCCCAAATAGAATCAACCAAGAAGACACATTATAGTCAGAATGACCAAAACCACAAAGACAAGATACTCAGACTGGCAAGAAAGAAGCATCAAGTTACCTACAAAGGATATCCCATCAGACTAACAGCAGCCTGCTCATCACAAACAGTGCAAACAAGGAAAGAATGGGAAAATATAATCAAAGTGTTGAGTGAAAAACAATTTTAACCAATAACACTATATCCAGTAAGATTATCCTGCATATGGGAAGAGAAGACAAGAACATTCTCAGAAAAACAAAACGTGAAAGAATTTACCAACGCCAGACCAGATCTCCAAAAAGTTCTGGAAGGAGTGCTATACCAGGAAAATTAAAGTCAGGCTCACAGAAATAAAAGTTCTAAAACAACTAAGAAAATGGCCAGCTTAATGGTAGAGACAAGTCCAGAGTTGAACATTATCTTCCAGAATTTAAATGGAAAGATCTTCTGTTGTGGTCTGATCTTTCTGTTTAAACAGAAGATAAAGTATATGAGTTTGAACTGCTGATATAGAATTTTATGACTTTTGACTAAAACATTACTGATCTATGTTTTGTTTTCTAGTGTTAAGGAGTTTTGTCTTCTCTTGAGTTGTGGACAGGTCAATATACCTATTATTTGAACAGAATCCTAACCTGTTTTCTGGCTTTAAGTATTAAGCAAAGTTCTCTTAACATTTTTTTATTTTAATTTATTAAAGCTAAAACTACATTTCTTGAAATGAAAAAAATGTATTAAAAAATATCTATTTAGTGACCACAGTCAGCTATATAGTCTCAGCTATGTGCTAATGTGGTAGGCAGTTAGTTAGCCATGAGCAGGCAGCCCTAAGAGAAAAGTGAAAGGCTCACTTAGCCCTGGGTGCAAGGAGGG
>NW_006206380.1:596838-601656 GCF_000334495.1 Tupaia belangeri chinensis | reverse complement strand
CCCAACAACCTTTTGGGTGTACTTCCTTTCTTTCCTTTGCTTTCTTTTCTATTAAACTTTCTTTTCTGCTTCATTCGTGGTTGTGATTTCATTTTGCGCTTAGGGACAGATCTCTAATTTTAGTGATCTGGACCCAGAGAACCAAGGATTTCACAACACAGCTCAACACTTTTCCATCCATTAACATAAATGGCGCCGTGACTCGGATTGTACCTTCGAGACTGGTCTCTCCCCGCTGCAACCACCAAATCTTCCACTTGAACATCAGACTAGGTCTGTGAGTATAAACTATGCTATGCTTTGCCGGGCTCTCTGCAGTCCCCAGTTCTAACTTCTGGTCACTTTTTCTTCTGGGTCTTGGATTTCTGGAGCCCTGGGTACTTCATCTATTTTTTTTTCCCCTTTATTTTTCCAGATTTATAAATTTTGGGTACGGAGTTTGTTGACAAGAGCTTTTCCAAATTTTTCCCTTATCATTAATCCACTTTTTTTGTACACGGCATTTTGCCTCTTTAAATGCTTTTTCATATTAGTGAGTACATGGAAGAGGTTTTGACCTCTGACAAGTCTCACACAACACTGAAAATGGGTCCAGTGAGCGGTTTTGATTTCTCCTTTCAAATTTCCCAGAGAGAAGGTTGGGAACGCTCTCAGAGGAACTCTCGGAAATGGTCCCAAGTTTCGGGACAAAATATTTAGAGGCTTACGAGCCCTCGGATAGGTGCACTAACTCCGGGGGTATGGGGGAGAGATGTCTCCCTCCATTCTCTTCACTCCAGGTAGCTAGCGCAAACTGCTGGAGGGTTGTTGCCTAGATTGGTTTTGCAGGGATCCCTTGGACCTTTCTAGGCATGCCTCTAAATTCTATTTCTTTCTTTCTTTCCTCCCTCCTTCTAGATGGGAAATCATTCTTCGATTCCGAGAGACTCCCCACTGGGGTGTATCCTCTCTCACTGAGGATCAATTTGACCCTCAATCTCTCAAGAGGAGGGGGCTCATTTTCCTTTGTAATACTGCATGGCCACAATATAAGTGTCATGACTTTTACAACTCAATAATTACAGGTTGACCACGTTGCATGGCAAAATTTAAAAACGTATGTACACACTTATTCTCCAATATTTTTCTTTCAATAAATTAGACTTGTCTCTAAAATTTAGCACTACAATTATATCAATAAAAGATAAACGGGGATTTAGCCCACCGAAGGTTTTTAAACTTAGCTCTGTGCTGCTCTTCTGTCTTTCCCATTATTACCTTTCCCCCGTCTCCATAGAAGGATAAGCCAATCAGCAGCCATCTGTATTTGAGTTCCAAGAGGTCCCATTTGCTTGGTGCACTAGCACCCCTCTGTTTTCATTTTTTGACAAAAAAAATTCTCTTTTTCTTAGTGATTTTGTCTCTCTCTCTCTCTCTCTCTCTTCTTTTTATCTTTCACACTTTTCTGCTCAGTCTCCATACACTGATTTTCTAGATAGGTCTAGGTGCTCAGTAGCCAAATATCTGAATACTTTTAGGGTAAGCTAAATCCTCAATTTTCATTGGATCAGTGGTACAAAGGGAGAAAAATGGTACTGTTTACAGACTGCATGTCACCACCTTCTGCATTCCTCTGATTGCTCAGATGTACCTCCCAAAAAAATAGGAAAAAAACATATAATCCATCAAATGACCAGAAACCACCACAGAGACACAGGAAATATGAGAAACTAAAAAAATATCTCTCCCCTCTAATGGAGAAGAATAACTCATCTTCCTCCACAGAGAATACAAGGGAACGCATGGAAATGTCAGATAAAGAATGTGAAGTATTCATAGTGACAAAGCTAATAGAGATGCAAGAGAATACAGACAATGAACTCCAGAAGATGCAGAAGAAAAGAGATGCCAAGTTACAGGAAGTGAGGAAGTTCTTGCACCATCCGGAAGAGGAGATACACATCATAAAAAAAGAATCAAATAGAATTGTTAAAGATGAAGGCTGTAATACAGGAAATCAAAACTTCCATTGAAAGTACCAAAAGCAGATTAGATCATGCATATTAAATCTCAGATGTAGTAGAACCTCTGACCTAGAAAAGTTAACTAAAAAGAATGAAAAATTAACCACCCCAAATGAGGATAACATACAAGTAGTACCAGATACCATTAAATGCCTAAACATCCAGATCATCGGTATCCCAGAAGTTGAAGAAACAAATAAGGGTATTGATAATCTAGTCCATGAAATCCTGAAAGAATATTTTCCAAACCTAGAGAGGCACTCAAATATCCAGACCCAAGAAATACAAAGGACCCCACATAGAATCAACCCAAAAAGATCTGCCCCAAGACACATCATTAACCAAAACCACAGAGACAAGATGTTAAAATTGGCAAGAGAGAGACATCAAGTTACTTTCAAAGGATATTCCATAAGGCTAATGTTGGACTTATCACTGGAAACAATACAAGCAAGGAAAGAACGGAAAAATAAAGTGTTAAGTGAAAAACAATTTCAACCAGGAATACTATACCCAGCAGAATTATCTTTCATATGGGAAAATAAGGCAAAAATATCCTCGGATAAACAAAACCTGAAAGAATTTACCAACACCAGATCAGCTCTCCAAGAAGTGCTGAAGAGAGTGCTATACCAAGAAAACTAAAGTTGGACACTCATTAATAAGAGCACAAGAAACAACCAAGAGAATGGCCAGCCTAATGGGAGGAATAAGTCTGGAGTTGAATGTTAACTACCGGAGTTTAAATGGAAAGATCAGAGCACAGTAACACTGCAAATTCAATAGGATATTGACTACATGAGTGTGAACTAGTGAAATAGACTTTGTTTTTAACTTTAGACCAAAACATTACTGATTTTCTTTGATGCTTTGATTTCCACATTTAAAGAATTTTGTCTTCTCTTAAACTGTTGATAGGCTCATCTACCTACTATTTGAACTGAATCTTAACCTTTTTCCTGGCTTTAAGCTTTAAGTAAATATCTCTTAACATTTTTTGATTTTGATCTATTAAAACTAAAACTTTTTTGACATTAAAAAAATGCATTAAAAATACCTATTAATATATATTTAATGACTGCAGTAAGCTCACTGAGATTTAAGCCTAAAGTCAGATATGCATTCCTAAATATGTATATATCAGCTGTGTTTGCTATTGAATGTCTTTAAATTAATTAAGATCTTTATTGAATCAATAAAATGCAAATAAAAGGCATGGAAAACAACTATATATACCAGAGACAGTGTGGGAGAAGGGGAGGAGTGGGCAGATGGTGAGAGGTAGGGAATCAAGGGAGGGGGAATCAAAATATATAAGAAAGAAGAAATATAAAATTATTTGTTGATGATAAGATGTATGGTAATTTCCTTGATTGAGCCAATATATAATGTATACTGGATGGAAAAATCTCATTTTGTATACTGTATTGATGTACAGTGAATTACCATAAATAAATAGATTTTAAAAATAAATAAATTTTTTAAAAGGTAAAAAAGGAAGCATTTATTTATGCCATACCCCCTATACCAATAAGAGCACTAAAAGCGATGCTCAAGGGAGTCAGGGGTGCTGCTCGTTTGGATAGTCTAGCATTTGTTCTGAGGGGAATTGGCAAGGAGGCATTTCCCCATGCCATTTTAATATCAGGAATTATATAGCCTAATGAACATAGACTTGTCCAGCCGGGTGGAAGAACTAAATAAGCCCGATGTCCACAGATCCAGTAAACTCCCTGAGAGGCATTAAGTTTGGCCCAGAACTTAATATTGAACAAAAGAGAAAGAGATTCTTGCCTTCTGATCTTATTTCTAGCTCGTATAGAGCCACCCGAAATATAGCAGATAACCAAGGCACTGGGAATTAAATATGTTTTACATTGTGCTAGGAGGCCTCAAGCTTCAGGTAAAATAGAAAGAGCCAATCAAACTTTAAAGAAGATTTTGGGAAAGTTATGTCAGGAAACATCACAAAACTGGCTTTCTCTCCTTCCAATAGCTCTTCTCAGGATGAGAATTGCCCCAAAGTCTAACCTGTCCCTGAGCCCTTATGAGATGTTATATGGAAGACCTTTTCTTTACACAGATATAGTGGTGGATGTAGAAACCAATGCCATCCAATAATATATAATCACACTTTCTCAGGTCCAGAAGGCTCTCCAGTCTTATGGGGACCAAGTCTTGCCAGCAGCTACCTCTCTGGGAGTTAACCCTTTCCAACCAGGAGATGAAGTACTAGTAAAAACCTGGAGAGACAAAAATCCTAAGGACCAACTTCAGCCTATTTGGAAAGGTCCCTAAACTATTCTTCTTTCAACCCCTACAGCAGTAAAAGTGGCCAACATTCTCACTTGGATTCACGTTTCACGGATTAAGCTGGCTGCTGACCTGGAACCTGAACAGACTTCTCACACTTACACCTGTGACCCTCTGGAGGACCTTCGATTTCTTTTTAAGAAGAATTCTTCCTCAGATAAGTAATATGAACCCAATCTTTTTCTTGCTTTTACATGTTCTTACTCAGGGACTTGTGACAACATTACCTTCTTTTCAAGTTCTTCCGGATGCTTATACTCTTGTTAATCGCACTGTTACTGTTTTAAATCTCACACAACCCTGTTGGCTCTGCTTGACTACACATAACTGTTCAAGCAATACCATATGAACAATGGGCCATTCTCCCAGCTCCTCTCTCCACAGATATTAAACCAACAAACTCTTGGGGAGAAAAGGTAACCTTAAATATTCAGAGTCATTTTCTAGATGGTTTACAGATCTCTGAACTGACTAGAGATGGAACTATTTCTTCTCCTTCTGG
>NW_006206380.1:570545-596450 GCF_000334495.1 Tupaia belangeri chinensis | reverse complement strand
GGGGCACTTTATACCTGGAACATTTTAACTCCTTCCAACACAAAGAACACCCATCGTGGACTCCAATTACAGCAGCTAACTTTGCCTCCCAGGGTGTGACTGTTAGTGGGACACAAGTCTCTACTATATTCCATGGTGGCTCTATACGAGCTAGAAATAAGATCATAAGGCAAGAATCTCTTTCTCTTGTTTAATATTAAGTTCTGGACCAAACCTAATGCCTCTCATCGAGCTTATTGGACCTGTGGGCATCGGGTTTATTTAGTCCTTCCATCTGGCTGGACAGGCCTATGTTCATTAGGCTATATAATTCCTGATATTAAAAGGGCATGGGGAAATGCCTCCTTGCCAATTCCCCTCAGAACAAATGCTAGACTATCCAAACGAGCAGGACCCCTAATTCCCTTGAGCATCGCTTTTAGTGCTCTTATTGGTATAGGGGGTATGGCTACTGGCAGTAGCTCTCTGGGATTGCAACAGCGGTTGTCTGCTGAAACAGCTGAAGCTTTCAGAGTTACAGCAAAAAGCCTAACAAGGATACAGGAACAATTGGATTCCTTGGCAGGTGTTGTTTTACAAAACTGCAGAGCCCTAGATCTTGCACTGCAGGAGAAGGGAGAACTTGTATATACTTAAAAGAAGAATGTTGTTTTTACGTTAATCCATCTGGCTTAGTTCAACAAGATATAAAAATCTTCTTGAAAAAGCCACAAAAAATTGAAAAACTAGGATTTTCCTCATGGAACAATACGAACTGGCTTTTAAGTCTCTTGTTGCCATTAGCAGGTCCGGTTATCATCATCATCTTAATCATAAGCTTTGGCCCTCCATTGTTACAAGCCCTTACTAAACTTGTTGCCAACCAAATACAATCTATTTTTATGTTACAATGATATCAACCAATACCTAATAATGTTGACCTCTCTTCTCTAGACGCAGCCGCTATAACCTTCCGTCATTCATATGAGGACACCTCTGAAGTCTCCACCTAATCTTGGGGCTAGCCTGACAGAGAGCAAGGACTGAGGTTCTGACTTCCCTCTCTTCGGCCCATTTGTCAGCTGGAAGAAGCTACAAAGAAGAGACCTTTCGTCCATTTTTCCTGCATGATTTCAGGGTCTCAAGTCCTTGAGGGGGAAATGTGGTAGGCAGTTAGTTAGCCATAAGTAGGCAGCCCTAAGAGAAAAGCGAAAGGCTCACTTAGCCCCGGGTGCCAGGAGGGCGAGGTAATTTGCCACATTAATTCCTTAAGGCTTGAGGAAAGCATACAGGGATAGTTCGTAGATTTTCCTTTATCAAAAGGACTCAAGCAAGCATTTTGGTCATTAATACGATAGACTAATTGGACGATCTAATTGGGGCAGCCTGGCTTGCACTGGGCGTACGCAATTAGGCGAATGAGGAAACAAATTTTTTTGTCATACATAGTACTTTGAAATAAACTTATAACTGAGAGTCATTTTAAGAGCATTAATCTTATAAATTAATGTTTTGGACAAATTAGTACCAATAATATGTAAAATAATAATAATAATTACAGTTGAAAAATAATCTTTACATAAACTGATATACTAGATTAGTTTTTACAAAAATTAGATGCATCTTTTGAGATTTTCCAGGGTCCCTACTGGAAAAACCCAAAAAGTAATCATTTAGGTCTAAGAAAATAATGTTCGAAAAAGAGAAAGAAAAAGTAAAGTTATATTAAGAACATGTCAGAAAACTCAATACAGTATTGGGATACAACAGGCTTATAAGTAACAGAGTATAATCATAAAAAAAAAGTCCAGTGACATAACCATTACGCTAACTGATGTTCTCAACAACAACAAAAACATGAGAGATGCTTTTAACAAACTCTGACCAGAGCCTTGTATTTACTGTCAAGCAAGTCCACAGAACTGTTTCATCCTATTACCACAGATGGGCTTAGGTCACAATGGCATGTTATTTAATCAAAGTGTCAGCCATTTGTGTGACCCTACCTATCCTATACTAAGACAACCTTTTAGGTAAGATGGACTTTTAGATCCCTCTTAAGGGTTTTACATAATACATTTAAATATAACCTTAATAACTTTTTATTTAGATTGTCCCCATTAAAAAAGTTAAAAAGAAAAAATATTTGTATGTCCAATTTGTAGATTTTTAGTCAAATGAAATTTCAATGTTTTGTAACTTTAGAAAAAAATATATTAACCTTAATTTTTATGCTTTTGTAACCTTACTAAATTTTTTAAAACACCGCAATCCCTTCTCCTCCATTCTCCTCTTGGGATCTTGGGCACACACGCACACACGCCCGGCGTGAGTTTTAAGCCACCGGGTCCGGGACACGAACCGCGGTCGACTACGTGGGAGTCCAGCGACATAGCCATTACGCTAACTGCTGGTTCCCACCTTAATAAATTTTTTTAAGAACTATGTAAAACTCTACCAGAGAGAGAGAGCAGGAAAGGAGGCTGTCAGGTCTGGGATTTGAACTACTTTTATCCATGTGGGAGCCCAGTATCTTAACCATTATATTACCTGCCAGCCCTCTTAACTTTGATTTTTTTTTTAAGTAATTTGACTTGTCATTTATTTTTAACAATTTTACTATTAAGACAAAATAATTCTTTTTTTTTTTTTTGGAGAGGTTTTCACTGTAGGGCACGTGTGCTCGCCAGACAGACAGAGAGAAACAGAGAGACAGAAAGCGAGAAATTGCCCCCCGGGGGGATGGTCACGCCGCAATCCCTTCTCTTGCATTCTCCTCTCGGGATCTTGGGCACGCATGCACACACGCCCGGCGTGAGTTTTAAGCCACCGGGTCTGGGACGCGAACCTCGGTCGACTACGTGGGAGTCCAGCGACATAGCCATTACGCTAACTGCTGGTTCCCGAGACAAAATAATTCTAAGAGTCAGAAACCAAGTGAAAAACTTTACAGTTTATATTAACCAATAGTAATTTAACATAGCATTAATTTAAGATCTAAATTTACTTCAAAACTTTATAACATTATACTTAGAATAACCAGATCTTAAAAACCAATGCCTGAGCTATTTAAATACCAAAAGATACCGGAAAGGCAGTTACTTATTTTTCTATTTAACTTTTTATAATATGTTAAATATGTAGATCATAATGGATATTAGATATTTATCGTAAGTTGTTGATAAGTCTGAAATTTATTTTTACTAAATCAATAATACCAAAACAATTTTGTAGTTTGATTGGTAAAACCTAGGTCGACAATTATGAAGTCATCTTTAACTTTTACTTTTAAATTTGTAGTAGATTTACTTAAGTCACGTGAACTTGAAAGCATTTGGATTAAATGCTAGAGCGCTCTTTATATGTTAAACTTAATGGAATTCCTTAAGGACTTCGCCACATAAACATAACATACAACATATAAGTACAACACAACTGAACATATAAAAGAATTGAAAAGTATCTCTGTGTTAAATTCACCCTTTATATCTGACTTTTGGCAACAGGAAGGTTGTTATCGTCCTCCTGATATCCCAGTCCTCCTGATATCACAGATACAGACACAGAAAATTCACCACTGGAATGGGATATGGATAACACCCAGGAAGTGCATCCACATGTGGATGCTAATTCCTTTAAAGACTACCCTGGCTTTGCACGATGAGATTTAATTTCTCATGTGAGATATGTAAGTTCAGGAAAAGAAAGAAAAAAAAATCAAGAAACCAAAACAAAGAAACTAGATACTAGATACTACATACTAAGGATAGACTCATTCCCTGCCTGGGAGCTCTGATATTCTTCCCTCTGTTAACTCTCTATTTCAGTATTTTTTTTTTCTGTGATCATGTCTCTATTTCTTCATGAGCATGAAACAAAGGAATTTATTTACTGTATCTGTACTGGGTGCAGGGCCCTTGTACCCCCAACTCCTGCATCCTTCTTAAAACTATGAATCCAACTTGAAAAGGGTGAAGACTGGGATAAAAACAAACAAAACATAGTAAGACTTTTCTAAGGGGGCTTGGAAATCCAAGATTTACATTGTAATGGTCCACAGTAAAAGAAAAAAAACACTGAAACTTTGGTTATGATAAAAAAAAAATAATAAGACAAAGGCTGAGAGAAGACTTCCACTGAAAGATATACAGGTTTTAAAGGAATAACAAAATGTTAAGATGTTTTACAAGATAGAAAATTGCTGTCTGCTAGCAAATGGGGAAAGAAAGAAAAAGACCCCAGGCCTATTGCTGCCAGAAAACTGATGATTTGTTTTGTACTAAAACAGAAAATGTTATCTAGGACTTTTGCAAATCAAAAAGAAGCTCACCAGATGAACACACCCTCTAAAACTGATAAAGTACATGATCAGACTCAGTAAAGACTTATGCACTTGAACAAAAATACTAAGATTACATGAAACAAACAAAAACAAATATGAAGATTGGCAGAAATGGCCCCTAGTAGCATGATCTGCCCTGTTCTTTGCCCTGCACTTAGCAACAAGACTAGGCTTCCCTTCTACCTATAGATTCATTATGGTGACTAATCTGCTAAATGTGTATCTTTCCAATGTTTATTTCTGGTAAGAGAAGGAATAAGAAAAGACAGAAATTGTCCAGACAAGGGGAGTTTTAGGCGCCTTTTTAATAATTTCAGAAGCAGCTTCTTTTATTTATTTATTTATTGAGATAGTTTCAAATATATTCTTGTTAACTTTTAAAAGGAGTTAATTTTGTCATCTATTTCTATGAGTATTTTTATACTAATAACGTAGTAACCTCATTTTTTAAATGAAATACAGATTTTGTTAATTTAGTGTACCTGCAGGTCAAGGTGCCATAGATGTCATAAAGTTAGCTGTGGTGTTTAAAAGGGATCTTCCTTTCTGCCCTTTAGAATTGTACATATCTTTCCTCTTTTTTTTCTTAATCTACTTTTTAAAAGGAGAAACCGGCCTGCGTAAATCTAAGGAGTTAAATGTGGTGGACCAGCATGCTGCTTTTTTGTGCATCTCTCCACTAAATGTCACTCTAGTATAGAGATTACTCATCTTAAGGGTCTCAGTTCCCTTCAAGAACCTAGCACTCTTGAAGAGGGCCCAAAACACTTGAGTGGTCAACTCTTATTTTGCTTTTACTGAATGGGCCTGTTATTATTGTGTGTGGATTCCCTATAGGGCCACTACTAGTCCTAAGAGGGGGAAATTTTCCGTCCTCCAGACACTCCCCGCATGGCTCACAGTCACCTGGGGTGCCTACCTAGCAGGGAGGAGCAAGTGCCCTTTTATCTTCTGAGCTGAGATACTCAGTCTCTCATTCGCTTATGAATAAGACAGTTCAGTTTCTCCAATGCAAACACATAGCAGCCAAATGAAGAGGTTCAAGAAGGCAAATGTGTAAGATCCCTTAGAACCCCCCTTTTTTTTCTTTCCTTTTTCCTTTTTTTTTTCTAACAAATGTACTTTCATACTTTTAGTTTCCCTGAGGAGTGTGCGACCTGGGAGCCCCCACCCGAGGAGCACGCGAACTATGACCCCTTTTCCGCGACTGACCCCTTGCCTGAGGAGTGCAGGAGAACCGGGACCTCTGCCTGAGGAGTGCGAGAACCACACCCCTCACCTGTGACCAACCCCTTGCCTGAGGAGCGCGCAAACCGGGGTTACCCAAAACAGACAAACATAAGACGGACGAACAAGCAAACCAGCTTAGAAATAAACCAGACCGTCTACCAAATTTTGGGAGATCTGAGGCCAGAGGACTTATTGGATCTCCCCCGAGGAGAGACTCAGAGCCGGAGAGGGCACAAAGGGCCCACTGCTGGTACCAGGCACTGGGTTCAAAGCATCCCCTCAGAAGATCTCTGGTTCATCTATGGTCCCATCTGGGTTGCCATCTTGTCGATGGAAAAAATAACCAACTGTAAAGTTAATAATTAATAATTAATGTGGTTTATTTCCAAGCCAACTGTGAGTGACCTAGGCCCAGAGAAGAAGCATACATGCCTTTTCTCGGGGTGATCATGTACAGAGGTTCCTTTTATTTGTTTTTGAGATTGACAGACAACATTTAGTGAAGAGATTTTCCATTGATCTGGCCCAAAAAGGCAGGACGTGTAGAAGGGGGGGGGATTGTAGGTTATAGGTGGGTTCCACATTTCTTAGGTTGGTGATTGGAAGGGAAGATCTGTGTCTTAGGAAGAGATTAAAGAAAGGCTTAAACTACATCTCAAGGAAAAGAGAAGTCCTGTGTCTTGGGAAGAGATAAGCACAAGAATATACTGTAATCAATCGGTTGAAATATACATCTCAAAGATACTATGCCAGCAATAGGAGGTAGAAAGAATTCTGTTAATAGAAAATAAATGGTCTGTTAATATTTGTGGCATGACTTCCCCAGTCCCCTTTTGAAAAGACTTTGGGAAAATAGGAAAAGTAGTCAGACTTCTGTCCACATTTGCAATAGTAGTGGTAAATGTGACTGAATATTATAATTTAATTTCTTTTTGCAAATGTCTGAAAGTTCACTGGCCAATGTTAGAGATACTGCCTATGAACATGAGAAAGAATATAACTAATTCTGAGGAAGGTTCTAGACTGTGAATTTACTTGTATTTAACTCTAATCCATTGACCTAACTTCCTATGAATTTTGTATCTCACTTAGTATGCTGGGAAAAGTCAACATATGTTACAAAACTAATATACTTTTTTATATTTATGGGATTTCTGTCTCCAATATATATCTATCTGTGCCTTTCAAACACTTCTAGCCCTCTGGCAGCTGGCATTAGCTTTATGCAAAAATTTGTTATTTCAATCATCCTGGTAATACCAGTGTAATGTTTTCAAATCAAAATAGCGCTGCACAAGCAAATTATCACAGCTTTAATATCCACTGACAAATATTCATAATGTACCATTTCTTTTTCTAACTGACAGATGAGCTTTTTATGTTTAGAGTTTTCATTTCTCATGTTAATTCAGAGGTCAAGGCCACTGCTTATAACTTGGCTTAATCCATTTGATAATGAGTAGTGTCTGAGGTTTCTAGCTTCTTTAGTGTTCTTTGACTAAGAATTTCAAGGACATCTGAATAATTCTGTTGTAAAGTGCCACCAAATGAATTGCCACCAAAGTCAGATTAAGGTTAAAGGGATTCTTTTTTAGCTAGCCATCAACTACAGCCTGAGGTTCAGGAGCTGAGAGTCAGGACTGCAATCCCGACTGAAGTTTCAGAAGTCTTTTTATAGGGGGTCAGTTACCAGGGGTGTAGGAAGTGCTAAATGTCAGAAAAGGGAGTGGAGTTTCCATGCAAGCAGTTACAGAGGCTGAAGCAAGCAGGTTAATTATTTCTGAGGGCACTCTCTAGACCTTTGTTTAATGGTCTCCATAGTTCTGGGTGGGAGTCTGGTAATTGGTAGTTACGTTGCCAAGAAACATCTAAACACATGGGTTCAGGGTACTTAACAAAGACAGTAACAGGTACCAGATGGCATCCCAGATGCAGTTTTCTATATGGCTAGCACAAGTCATTTTCTCATGGGAAGAGCCAGCAGGTTTACAGAGGCAGACAGCCATGTTAGGGTAAGGGAACAAAATGCATGAACAGTTGCTCATGTGCAATATCTAATGTGCACCCTTCCACATGAAGCCCTTCCAATCTGGGGAATCAAATAATTGATTCAGAGAAGGGGAGCAGCTCATAGCAGGAGTGGAGAACCATGAGCCTGACAGATTGAATCTGGTCCTGAACAAAGTTAGTGAGAAAATGAAAGACAGAAGGGCCAAAGAGAAGGGCAAGGAGGAGAAGCAGGGCAGGACCCGCAATGGCAGAGATGAGGGTGGTGAGCCAGGGAGACCAAGAGAAGAGAGACTGATATCAATTACCCTCAGAAGAGTGGTGCTCCTCACCCTCCAGGAGACATTTGCAAAGCTGGCTCAGGTTGTCCCTAATGACTCCAGAGTGGTTGGTATAGAAACAGCAAGTTCCACCCAGTGAAAGGCAGAGGCCTCCCTGCTTGAGGAAAAGGAGGTCCAGAACATGGTGGTTCTGGAGATCCGTCTCAGCCAGGGAGCTGAGAGGCTTCTCAGAACAGGAGACAGAACGCTCAAGAGTCTTGAGATCCAGGTCTATTTGGTGACTAAGGGCATAAAGGACTGGCGCCCAGTAACTAGGGCAGCTGTACTTATGGCTATGGAGCCTGCCAGCCTGATGTTCATGAGAACAGGGTCCAGGATGGGGGGCACGGCAGAAATGGAGAGGCTCCAGGTGAAGATACTCCTGGCCTACCTCTCTGAGTAGAAGTAGACCTGGGGCAGAATGTTAGCCAGAATGCAGAGGCCAGGATTAGAAGGGGGCCAGATGGCCATAGGGGCCAGGCAGGGTGTCAGGCCATTGGTGCAAGCCCACCAAGAGCCCTCTGGGGAGGAGGAAATCACTGAGGGAGGAGTCATAGGTAGAGGGAGGAGTGAAAAGAGAGGAGCAGGAAACAGCAAACAGAAGAGCAGAGAGAGAAAAGTTAGCGGATGGGACACATGATTCCTCACATTTCCTCTTTCTCTTATCTGTCTCTCTCTTGCAAATCAAGCACACATTCCCTATGGAAAAAAATATAATCCTTTGGACTACTGAAGCTAGTTAAATACTGACTGAAGTACATAGTATATATAGATCAGTAGAAAGAATTGAGGTTGGACTTATAAGCAGAGGCCAAATAAGGAAAGATCGTTTTAAGTCACATTGTAGGTCATGTTAGGTGGTTTTATTTAGATTATGATTACAATAGAAAATCACAAGTAAATGACAACATAATGAAATTTTGTTTTAAAAGATAATTCTGGAGGATGGCAGGTGATGTAGTGGTTAAAGGCACTGGACTCCCACATGGCAGAATGTGGCTCAATTTCCAGAACTGGTGGCGGCTTGCTTTCTCCCTTTCCCTTTATCTCTCTCTCTTGCTCGCTCTCTCTCTCTCATCAAATTAAGAAATAATAACAAATGGAATGAAATAAAAATAATTCTCTTTTAAAAAGAGACAATTCTGTTATAGAATGGATCAAAAGAGAAAAATCTAGAGACTGCATTAGCAGAAAACTATTACAGTAATTTAAGAATTTTATATTGGACTAAACTAGGATAGTAACAGTTGGAATGGATAAAATCAGGATCAGGAGATATTTAAGAAGCATATACTATAAAAGATGATTATTAATATTATAGGAGATGATGATAAATGAGGAATTATACATAGTGCCTGATATTTTTTTCTTTTTTGGGGGAGATTTTTGCTAAAAGGGCGCATGCGCTCGCCAGGAAGACAGAGAGACAGAGAGACAGAAAGCGAGAAATCATCCCTCAGGGGGATGGCCATGCTGCAATCCCTTCTCCTCCTTTCTCCTCTCGGGATCTTGAGCATGCATGCACACGTGCCTGGAGTGAGTTTAAGCCACTGGGTCCAGGATGTGAACTACGGTCAACTACATAGGCATTACGCTAACTACTGGTCCCATAGTGCCTGATTTTTTGACTAGAGCCATAAAGTGGGTGGATAATGGGGTCACTGACTATGATCGGGAATCCAGGAGGAAACATGAGTAAGTACAGTACAAGGGAAGAGGATAATGGTTTTAACTTAATATGCATTAGTTTTAAATGACCTTGAGATATAAAAATGAATATAACTTAACAGAAAGTTAGATATAGGGCCTGGAGCTCAAGAGAAAGGTTTGAATGGAATGAACAGATGTGGATGTCATCAGCAAATTCGAGTAATAAAAGAGTGAAAGTGTCAGCAATCATCAGTCTAGGATATTTAGAGAAAAGGTCTTAAATTTTTGGAAGTTATAGGCCCTTTTTAATAAAAACAAACAAACAAACAAACAAACAAAAAAAACATTAAATTCTTTCCAGAAAAAAATACATCTATGTAAATAGAAGCATTTCAACCTCCTGACACCCATAAGGCATTCCTAAAACTCTATATATTGGGTATTTATGATTCAAAGTTTAGAAATTCTTGATGTCATAAAAAGAGAAGAGGGTTTAGAATATAATTCTGAAGACAGCATTTGTTATTTATGACTTTTTACAAAAATGTTAAGAAAAACTAATCAATTATAAATAACACAGACTTTATGAGATCTCACATTTGTGTAATGCCAATGTGGTTGACCCTCTTCACACAGCCTTCAATTTTTTTGACTGTCACATTCAAAGTCCAGAAAGAAAAAAAAATTGCAAGATTCATGCTTATTTCCAGAAGATTTTAAGCACAAAATCTAATAATATTTCTGTTAATGTTTATATTAAAAGTTATATTTTAGTTTCCATAGGAACTGCCTATTTGTTAATCTCTGGTCTTGACTTGCTGTGTTCTAATATGCTGGGTAGTTTATTTTCTTTCAAGTATTTTCTTTTATTTAATAGCCAACTTTCCAAATGCAAATGTAACTTTTATGAATTTGGAACTGTGGAAGGCTGCACATTAGATCTTGCACATGAGCAACTGTTCATTAATTTTGTTCCCTTACTCTAACATGGCTGTCTGCTTCTGTAAACCTGCTTGCTCTTCCCTTGAGAAAATAGCTTGTGGTAACCATACAAAAAAAACACATCTGGGATGCCATTCGGTACCTGTTACTGTCTT
The DNA here is from genome assembly GCF_000334495.1 of Tupaia belangeri chinensis. Classification (NCBI taxonomy): domain Eukaryota; kingdom Metazoa; phylum Chordata; class Mammalia; order Scandentia; family Tupaiidae; genus Tupaia; species Tupaia belangeri. The sequence continues at coordinate 585,825 of NW_006206380.1, read as the reverse complement.
TGCTAAGTAGCCCAAAACCCTTTTGTTTAGATGTTCCTTGACAAGGTAACTACCAATCACCAGACCCCCACCCAGTGCCATGGAGACATTTAAACAAAGTTCCAGAGAGTGTCCTGCTTGATTTAGCTTATTTAGCTTCTGTAACTGCTTTCATGGAAACTTCACTCCCTTTGCTGACATTTTGAACTTCTTGCACCCCTGGTAACTAACCCCCTATAAAAAGACTGTTCAAACTTTGGTTGGGACTGCAGTTCTGACTGTTGGCCCCCAAGCCTCAGGCTGTAGTCTCTGGAAATTCCACTGTGCCTATAGACCCCAAAGCTCAGGTCAGGTAGAGAATGAATAGGATCCTCAAAGACTCTTTGACAAAATTGCACTTGGAAACTGGTGATAGTTAGCTATACCTCTAAAATTGCACTTGGAAACTGGTGATAGTTGGCTAGACCTCCTCCCCTTCGCTCTTCTGTGCACACATTGTACCCCCTATATTTTGGGCTTCAACCCATTTAAGATCCTCTTTGGTCAGCCTCTACCTCTGGTGCCCTGCCTTCATGACCCCGACCTTGCATCACTCTGACTGTGCCCTTCTTAAGTCTATGCAGGCTCTCCAGGTGACTCTAAGACCCACCACCTCATACATAGCCACCACCTGGCACCTGTGGAGTCTGCATTGTCCTTGCAGCCTGCCCTGGACCCTGGGGCTCAGGTTTGGGACAAATGTCACACTCTTAGAACCCTTGACCCCCCACTGGGCCAGATCTTTCACTGTCATCCTGAGCACTCCTTCTGCTGTCAATGTTGTGAGGAAGTGTCATTGGATTCATTGCTCCCACCTCAAGCCCATGGCCCCGCTGCCTGTCGCTGCCTTCGGGACCCAGAGATGGGCACTTCTGCCTTCTTCAGTTCCCCTGAAGGTCAAATTGTACTGGCTTTCCTGATATGTCTTCTCCTCATTTCTTCTGCCTTCCCCTCTCCACATAACCTTCCCTCTTATACCTGGACCTTCTCCTGCACTGTGGATGGCACTGTTGTCTCTTCTGTCATGAAGTCTGGGGGCCCTTCTTTCCAGATTGACTTCTGCGATCTCTTCGGGCTCCAGTTAGAGTCTCCCATGATGCATGGCTGGCTTGTTGTCTCTCCTGAGGACTGCAGCTGGTTGCCCAGGGAGGAGGCCATGAACTCCAAGAGTTCTATGTTTGCCCCTGGGACACCATCCCCCACCCCCAAATGTGCTTCTGAGTCTGACTTTTTCTGCCCCTTCTGGAGCTGTGAAATGATCACCCCTTGGAAGAACACTGGTCAGACCCTGTCTCTCATCTGTGTCTAGACCACTGACATCTGCTCCTCCACTGGCACTTGCAACCCCCTTGTGGTTCAACCCCTTGATCACTGGGTTAATGCCTGGGAGGGTGGCCATTCTTTTTTTTTTGAGAGGTTTTTGCTATAGGGCGCATGCGCTCACCAGACAGACAGAGAGAGACAGAGACAGAAAGCAAGAAATCACCCCCCAGGGGGGAGAGCCACACCTCAATCCCTTCTCCTCCGCTATCCCTTCTCCTCCGTACTCCTCTCAGGATCTTGGGCACACACGCACATACGCCCGGCATGAGTTTTAAGCCACCGGGTCCGGGACGTGAATCGCAGTCGACTACGTGGGAGTCCAGCAACATAGCCATTACACTAACTGCTGGCCCCTATAAAAAATTTTTTAAGGTAAAGTTTTTTCTAGGCTCTGAAATCCTCTATATCTTGGTAATAATCCCCTCACCTTCCCCCCCCTCCCATCTAGGCAAGAAAAGACAGGCCAGAAGAGCTGAGATCTAGTGATTTCAGAGATAAGAGCAGTGCCCAGAACACTAGTAACACATTTTGCTTTTCAACAATTTGAGTAGCTGACATGTAAAAATTTTCTCAAAAATATTTAAAACCGTACTGTTTCTGTTGTTACAGAGTCATAAAAAATTGTACAAAATTATAAGAAATATTTTGAACATTATCTTTAAATTCAGTATTCTGAAATTTTGAAAGTTGTTTATTAATTGTGAAGAACTATGGAGTATGAACAAAAGTTTTGTGATATGTAAAGTAAATGTTCATGAAAAAATGTAAAAATAAATAAATAAATGGGGGAAAAAGAGATAAGAGCAATGAAGATGTTCTGCAGAAAATCTACCCTGGTAGAGCCCATGTCTCCTTGTATCTATCTCTCTCTGTCTCTTACATTTCTATCTCTTTCTTTTCTTTTTTTTTCATTTTTCTTTTTTTTTACAATTTTTTAAGGTAAAGTTTTTTCTTGGCTCTGAAATCTTTTTTTATCTTGGTAATAAACATCTTCCCATCCTACCAGTTAGGCAAAAAAAAAAAAAAAAAAGGCCAGAAGAAGGCTGAGTTCACTATGAGTTCTGAGATCTAGTGATTTCAGAGATAAGAGAAATAAAGATGTTCTGCTGAGAATATACCCTGGTAGAAAACCTGTCTACCCAGGTACAGCCATGGCCTGTCTTCTCCTCTCTGTCTCTCTCTGTCTGTTTCTGCCTGTCTTCCTCTGTCTTTTAACTTTTTAAAAATTTTTATTTAAAAAAAATTTTAAAGTAAAACTTTTCTTGGCTCTGCAAACCTCTTTTATCTTGGTAATAATCCCCTCTCCTTTCCCCCTCCAATCTAGCCAAAAAAAAAAAAGCAGGGCAGAAGAAGACAGTCTGCTCTGAGAGCTGAGATCCAGTTATTTCAGAGATAATAGCAATTAAGATGTTCTGCAGAGACTACCTTGGTAGCACACTTGTCTCCTCTCTGTCTCTTTCTGTTTCTTTCTGCTTATCTGTCTCTGTATTTCATTTATTTTAATTTTTCTTTTTTAAAATGTTTTTCAGGTAAAATTGTTTCTTGTCTTTGAAATCATCCTTTATCTTGGTAATATTTCATCCCATTTCCTCCTCCCCTCCAGGAAAAAAAAAGGCAGGTCAGAAGAAGACTGAGTTCCCCTCGAGAGCTGAGATCTGGTGATTTCATAGATAAGAGCAGTAAACATACTCTGCTGAGAAGCTACCATGGTAGAGCCCCTGTCTTCTCCACTCAGTCTCTCTCTGTTCTTTCTGCTTATCTTTCTCTGTATTTTCATTTTTTTCTTTTTAAAATTTTTTGAAGGTAAAGTTTTTTCTTGACTCTAAAATCTTCATTTATCTTGATAATAATACCATGCCCTTTTCCCCTTCTATCTAGGCAAAAATAGGCAGACCAGAAGAAGATAGAGTCTGCCATGAGAGCTGAGATCTATTGATCTCAGAGATAAGAGAAATTAAGATGTTCAGTTAAAAAGCTACACTGGTAGAGTCCTTGTCTCCTCCTCTCTGTTTCTCACTTCATTTTCTGCTTTTCTCTCTCCCTACTTTCATCTTTTAAAATTTTTGGATTTTTAAAACTTTTATAAGGTAAAGTTTTTTTTTTCTTACCTCTGAAATCCTCCTTTATTCTAGTAATAACCCCCTTCCTTTTCCCCCTCCCATCTAGGCAAAGAAAGGCACGCCAGAAGACTGAGTCCGCCATGACAGCTGAGGTCTAGTAATTTCAGAGATAATAGTTATGAATATGTTCTGCTTAGAATTTAACTTGGTAGAGCTTCCGTCTCCTCTTTTCTGTCTGTCTCTGTCTCTTTCTGCTTATCTTTGTATTTTTTTAAATCTTTTGTTTTTTAAATGTTTTATTAAGGTAAAGTTTTTTTTTGTTTTTTTTTTTTTTTTTTTACTTCAAAGTTGTTTTTTTTTTTCATGGTAATAAACCCCTGCCATTTCCCCCTTCCATCTAGGCAAAAATAGGCAGGGCAGAAAAAGTATTAGTCTGCCATGAGAGCTGAGACTTAATTATTTCAGAGATAAGAGCAATGAAGATGTTCTGCTGAGAATCTACCTTTATAGAAACACTCTCCTCTCTGTCTCTGCCTTTGTCTTTTCATTTTTTTTCAATTTTACTTTTTAAAAATTGTTTAAGGTAAACTAATTTTGTGGCTTTGAAATCCTCCTTTATCTTAGTAATAATACCCCCCCTTTCCCCTTCCATCTAGACAAAAATAAAGGAATGCCAGAAGAATTAGTCTGTCGTGAGAGCTGAGATATGATTTCACAGATAAGAGCATTGAAAATATCCTTCTGAAAATCTAACCTGGTTGAGTTCCAGTCTGCTCCTCTCTGCCTCTCTCTGTCTCTTTCTTCCTTTCAGTTTCTGTTTTTTCAATCTTTCTTTTTTTGAAAAGATTTTTAGTTAAAATTTTTTCTTGGCTCTGAAATCCTCCTTTATGCTAGTAGTAAACCCCTCTTCTTCCTCCTCACATCTAGGCAAAGATAGGCAGACTAGAAGAAAACTGAGTCAGACATGAGAGCTGAGATCTAGTAATTTCAAAGATAAGAGCAATGGAGATGTTCTGCTGAGAATCTACCGTGGTAGAACTTCTGTCTTCTCCTGTTTCTGTCTTTCTCTTTCTTCCTTTCTGTCTCTGTCTTTTCAACATTTTATCATTTTTCTTTTTAAAATTTTTTAAGGTAAATTTTTCTTAGATCAGAAATCCTTCTTTAGCTTAGTAATAATCTCCTCTCCTTTCTCCCTCTCATCTAGGCAAAGAAAGGCAGCCAGAATAAGACTGAGTTCACCATGACAGCTGAGATCCAGTTATTTCAGAAATAATTAGTGACATGAGAGCTGAGATCTAGTGATTTCTGAGATAAGAGCAATAAAGATGTTTTGTTGAGAAGCTATCCTGGTAGGGCCCTTGATTCCTCCTCTTTGTCCCTCTCTGTCTCTTTCTGGCTTTCTGTCTCTGACTTTTAATTTTTATAATTTTTCATTTTTTTACAATTTTTTAAGGTAAAGTTGTTTCTTGGCTGTGAGATCCTCCTTCATCTTGGTAATAATCCCCTCCCTTTCCTCCCTCCCATCTAGGCAAAAAATGGCAGGCCAGAAGACTCAGTGTTAACAGATGGGAGAATGCTCTTTGGGTCCAGATCACTAAAATAAGAGATCTGTCCCTAGGCGCAAAATGAAACCGCAACCACGAATGAAGTAGGTAGAAAAGAAGATTTAATAGGAAAGAAAGGAAAGTACACACAAAAAGGCTCTTGGGCAGGCAGATTGCCAAGTGGCAACTGCACTTGATACTGGTTAATTGTTACTTTTATTACTAGAGGTGATCATGAATATTTATTAGTGGGAGGTCTGTCATACTACCTTTGTCCTTCATTTGAATTAGATTTGAATTAGAATCCCAGTGTTTTCTCTTGTGCTTGCGCACTTTTCTCACAGTTAAGGAATGAGGAATTTGATTACCTTATTGCTCATGCCCAGTGTGAGCCAGGTTGTTTAATTAGACTGCCTAATTAATTCATCGTCCTAGTGGGAATTAGGGTGTTGACCTAGTGGGAATTAGGGCATTGACCAAAATGCTTACTTGGGGATTAGGCTGTTTACCAAAATGCTTGCTTGGGTCTTTTTGATAAGAGAAAAACCTATTAATCATCCCTGTGTACTTCCCTCAGGCCCCAATGAAGGGAAATGGCAAATTGCCTTGCCCTCCTGGCACCCAGGACTAGGTGAGCCTTTTGCTTTTCTCTTAGGGCTGCCCGCTCATGACCAACTAACTGCCTACCACATCAGTCCACCATGAGAACTGAGATCTAGTGATTTCAGAGATAAGAGCAATGTCCAGCAACTAGTCACACATTTTACTTTTCAACAATTTGAGTACTTGATATTTAAATATTTTCTCAAAAATATTTAAAGCCATAGTGTTTCTGTTGTTATAGAGTCACAAACAAAATTATAAGAAATATTTTGAACATTATCTTTCAAATTCAGTATTCTGAAATTTTGAAAGTAGTTTATTAACTGTCAAGAACTATAGAGTAGTTGGGACCACCAGTTAGCATAATGGCTATGTTGCTGGACTCCCATATAGTCGACCACGGATCGAATCCTGGACGTGGTGGCTTAAACTCACACCAGGCGCATGTGCATGCATGCCCAAGATCCCAAGAGGAGAATGGAGAAGAGATTGCAGTGTGGCTATCCCCCCGGGGGGTGATTTCTTGCTTTCTGTCTCTGTCTTTCTGGGGAGCACGTGCACCCTATAGGGAAAACCTCTAAACAAACAAAAGAGAACTATAGAGACAAAAGTTTTGTGGTATGTAAAGTAAATGTGGAAAAATGTAAAAATAAATAAATAAATTGGTAAAAAAGATATAAGAGCAATGAAGATGTTCTGTAAGAATCTACCCTTTTAGATGGCCTCCTCTCTATCTCTTTCTGTCTTTTTCTACATTTCTGTCTCTCTTTTTTTTTTTTTTGATTTTTTTTCGCTATAGGGCACCTGTGCTAACCAGACAGACAGAGAGACAGAAAGCGAGAAATCACCCCCCAGGGGAGATGGTCACACCGCAATCCCTTCTCCTCCATTCTCCTCTCGGGATCTTGGACACACACGCACACGCGCCCAGCGAGTTTTAAGCCACCGTGTCTGGGACGCAAACCAGGGTCGACTACGTGGGAGTCCAGCGACATAGCCATTTATGCTAACTGCTGGTTCACGTGTCTTTTCATTTTTTAAATTATACTTTTTTTTTTTCTTAATTTTTTACAGTAAAGTTTTTTCTTGACTCTGAAATCCTTTTTTACCTTGGTAATAAACCCCTCCTCTTTCCTCTTTCCATCTAGGTAAAAAAAGACAGGCCAGATAAAGACTGAGTCTGCCATGAGATCTGAGATCTAGTGATTTCAGAGATAAGATAAATGAAGATGTTCTGCTGAGAATCTACCTTGGTAGAAACCCTGTCTTCTCCACTCTGTCTCTTTCTGCCTTTCTGTATCTGTCTTTTCATTATACTTTAATTCTAATTTTTAAAAAAATATATTTAAGTTGAAGTTATTTTGTGGCTTGAAAATCCCCCTTTATCTTGGTAATAATTGCCTCCCTTTTACCACTCCCATCTAGGCCAGAAAAGGCAGGCCAGAAGACTGAGTCCTTGATGAGAGCTGAGATCTAATGATTTCAGAAATAAGAGCAATGAAGATGTTCTGCTGAGAACCTACTGTGGTAGAGTACCTGTCTCCTCCTCTCTGTGTCTCTTCCTCCTTTTCTGATTTCAATCTCTTTCTTTTCTTTTATTGTAATGTTAATGGATGGGAGAGTGTTGAGCTGCATTGTGATGTCCTTGGTTCTTTGGGTCCAGATCACTAAAATTAGAGATCTGTCCCGAGGCACAAAATGAAACCGCAACCACGAATAAAGTAGGTAGAAAAGAAGGTTTAATAGAAAGAAAGGAAAGGAAAGAAAGATAGTACACCCAAAAAGGTTGTTGGGCTGGCAGATTGCCAAGTGGCAACCATGCTTGGTACTAGTTAACCGTTATTTTTATTACTAGAGGTCATGAATATTCATTAGCGGGAGGCTCCATTATGTCATTCCTTTAAATTTGAATCCATATGTTTTCTCCTGCACCTGTGCATCTTCTTCACAGGTAAAGAATGAGGAACTTGATCACCTAATTGCACATGGTGCCCAATGCGAGCCAGGCTGCCCCAATTAGACTGCCCAATTAGTCCATTGCCCTAATAGGAATTGGGGCATTGACCAAAAATGCTTACTTAGGTCTTTTCAATAAGAGAAAAATTTACAAATCATCCCTGTGTGCTTCCCTCAGGCCTCAAGGAAGGAAGATGGCAAATTGCCTCGCCCTTCTGGCACCTGGAGCTAGATGAGCCTTTCGCTTTTCTCTTAGGGCTGGCTGCTCACGGCTAACTGCCTACCACAGTAATTTTTTAAAAAATTTTAAGGTAAAGTTTTTTCTTGCTCTGAAATACTCCTTTGTCTTGGGACCAGCAGTTAGCATAATGGCTATGTCGCTGGACTCCCACGTAGTCGACCATAGTTTGCGTCCTGGACCCAGTGGCTTAAAACTCATGCTGGGCTCATGTGCGTGTGTGCCCAAGATCCCGAGAGGAGAATAGAGGAGTAGGGACTGCGGCGTGGCCATCCCCCCTGGGGGGTGATTTCTCGCTTTCTGTCTCTCTTTCTCTCTGTCTGGCAAGTGCACATGCACTTATAGCAAAAACCTCTCAGAAAATACTCCTTTGTCTTAGTAATCATTGTATACCATTTGCCCTCCCATCTCGGCAAGAAGAGGAAGGACAGGAGACAGAGTCAGCAATTCGAAATGAGATCTAGTGACTTTAAGAGATAATAGCAATGATGATTTTCTGAAAATTTACCCTGGTAGAACCTTTATCTCCTCCTCTCTGTCTCTCCTTGTCTCTTTCTGTCTTTTGGTCTCTGTCGTTTAATTATTTTTAATTTTTATTTTTAAAAACTTTTTAAGATAATGTTTTTTTTTTCTCAGTTCTGATATTCTCCTTTATCTTGGTAATAATCCCCTCCACTTTCCCCCTCCAGTTTCTCCCTCCCATATAGGTAAAAAACGGCAGGCGAGGTGAAATCTGGTGATTTTAGAAATAAGAGCAATAAAAATGTTCTGTGAAGAATCTACCCTGTTAGAGCCCCTGTCTCCCACTCTGTCACTCTCTGTCTCTACATTTAAGTCTCTTTTTATTTTTTTTTAAATTTTTTAAAAAATTTTTTTAGGTAAAGTTTTTTCTTGGCTACAAAATCCTCTTTATCTTAATAATAATCCTGTCTCCTTTTCCCCTCCCATCTAGGCAAAAAACAGCAGGCCAGAAGAAGATTGAATCTGCTATGAGAGATGAGATCTAGTGATTTTAGAGATAAGAGCAATAAAGATGTTCTGCTAAGAATCTACTCTGTTACAGTCCATCTTCTCCTCTCTGTCCCTCTCTGTTTCTTTCCATCTGTCTTTCTCTGTCATTTTACTCTTTAAAAATTTTATTTAAGAAAATTTTTTAAGGTAAGTTTTTTTCTTATGTCTGAAATTCTCCTTCATCTTGGTAATAATCCCCTCCCTTTTCCACTTCCCATTCAGGCAAAAAACGGCCGGCCAAAAGATGACTGTGTCTGCCATAACAATTGAGATCTAGTGATTTCAGAGATAAGAGCAATGAAAATGTTCTGCTGATAAGCTACTCTTGTACTGTCCCTGTCTCCTCCTCTCTGTCTCTTTCTGCTTATTTTTCTCTGTGTTTTTATATTTTTAAAAATGTTTTAAATTATTTTAGGTAAAATTTTTCTTAGCTTTGCACACCTCCTATATCTTGGTAATAATCTCTTCTCCTTTTCCTCTCCCATCTAGGCAAAAAACAGCAGGCCAGAAGAAGATTGAGTCTGCCAGGAGAACTGAGATTTAGTTATTTCTGATATAATAGCAATGAAGATGTTCTGCTAAGAATTTCCTTGGTAGAGCCCCTGTCTCTTCCTCTCTGTCTCTTTCTCTTTCTTTTTGCTTATCTGACTCTTTCTTTTCATTTCTTTTAATTATTCTTTTTAAATTTTTTTTAAGGTAAAGTTTTACCTTGTGTCTGAAATCCTCTTTTATCTGGGTAATATTCTGTCCCACTTCTTCCTCCTATCTAAGCAGAAAAAGACAGGCAAAAACAAACAAACAAACGAACAAACAAACAAAAGAGTCTGCCATGAGACCTGAGTTCTAGTGATTTCTGAGATAAAAAGCAATGAAGATGTTCTCTTGAGAAGCTACCCTGATAGGGCCCTTGACTACTCCTCTCTGTCTCTCTCTGTCTCTTTCTTTCTGTCTCTGTCTTTTCATTGTTTTAAAATTTTTATTCTTTAAACTTTTTTAAGGTAAGGTTATTGTGGTAGGCAGTTAGTTAGTCATGAGTGGGCAGCCCTAAGAGAAAAGCGAAAGGCTCATCTAGCCCAAGGCACCAGGTGGGCGAGGCAATTTGCCATCTTCCTTCCTTGAAGCCTGAGGGAAGTGCACAGAGATGATTCGTAGATTTTTCTCTTATCAAAAAGACCTAAGGGGAACCAGCAGTTAGCGTAATGGCTATGTCGCTGGACTCCCACATAGTCGACCGTGGTTTGAGTCCCGGACCCAGTGGCTTAAAGCTCACGCTGGGCGCGTGTGCGTACGTGCCCAAGATCCCGAGAGGAGAATGGAGGAGGCGTGACCATCCCCCCTGGGGGGTGATTTCTCGCTTTCTGTCTCTCTGTCTGTCTGGCGAGCACACGTGCCCTATAGCGAAAAAATAAAAATAAAAAATAAAGAAGCTACCCTGGTAGAGCTCTTGTCTCCTCTTCTCTTTCTCTTTCTGCCTTTCTCTGTTTTTTAATTTTTTTAAATTTTTAGAATTTATTTATTTATTTATTTGCTTTAGGGTGTGTGTGCTCACCAGAGAGACAGAGAGACAGAGAGACAGAAAGCGAGAAACCACCCCCAGGGGGGATGGCCACACCACAATCCTCCCTTATCTTCCATTCTCCTCTCGGGATCTTGGGCACCCAGGCACACATGCCCAGCGTGAGTTTTAAGCCTCTGGGTTCGGGACGCAAACTGTGGCCCACTACGTGGGAGTCCAGCAACATAGCCATTACACTAACTGCTGGCCCCCAAGAATTTAAATATTTTTTTTAAGGTAAAGTTTTTCTTGCTTCTGAAATCCTCCTTTATCTTAATAATAATCCCCTCCCTTTTCCACCTCTCATCTAGGCAAATAAGGCAGGCCAAAAGAAGACTGAGTTCACCATGACAGCTGAGATCTAGTGCTTTCAGAAATAATAACTATAAAGATGTTCTGCTGAGAATTTAACTTAGTAGAGCCCCTGTCTCCTCTATTCTATCTCTCTCTGTCTCTTTCTACTTATCTGTCTTTACATTTTATTTTTTTAAGTTTTAATTTTTTAAAATTTTTTAGGTAACATTTTTCTGACTCTGAAATCCTTTTTTATCTTATTAATAAACTGCTCTTCTTTTCTCCTCCTATTTAGGCAAAAATAAGCAGGCCTGAAAAAGATCGAGTCTGACATGAGAGCCAAGATTTAGGGATTTCAGAGATAAGAACAATAAAGATGTTCTGCTGAGAATCTACCTTTCCTGACACCTTGTCTCCTCCTCTCTGTCTCTCTCTGTTTCTTTCTGCCTTTTTGTCTCTGTGTTTTCTTTTTTTTAAAATTTTACTTTTTAAAAAATTTTTCTTAAGGTAAAATTGTTTCTTGTCTCTAAAATCCTCCTTTATCCTGGTAATAATCCCCTCCCCTTCTGCCTCCCCATGTAGGCTAAAAAGGCAGGTAGAAAAAAAACTGAATTCATCAATGATATTTTAGATCTAGTGATTGCTGAGATAAGAGCTATGAAGATATTCTACTGAGAAGCTACCCCACTAGATCCCTTGTCTCTGTCCTTCTCTGTCTCTTTCTAGCTTCCTGTCTCTGTCTTTTTATATTTTTAAATTTTTTGTTCTGTAAAATTTATTTAAGTTCAAGTTTTTCCTTTACTTTGATATCCTCCCTTATCTTGGTAATGATACCCTTCATTTTCCCCCTCACATTTAGGCAAAAAAAAAAAAAAAAGAAAAAAGAAAAAAAGGCAGGCGAGAAGAAGACTGCTGAGTCTGCTACAAGAGTCTAGATCTAGTGATTTCAGAGATTAGAGCAATGATGTTCTGCAGAGAATCTATCCTGGTAGAGCCCCGTCTCCTCTCTGTCTCTCTCTGTTTCTTTCTTATATCAGTATCTTTCTTTTTTAAAAAAATTTTAAAAAAAATTAATGTAAAATTTTTCTTGGCTCTGAAACCCTTCTTTACCTTGGTAATAATCTTCTACTTTTCTTTATCCCATCTAGGCAAAAGAGGCTGTCCAGAAGAAGACAGATTCTGTTTCTTTCTGCTTATCTGTCTCTGTCATTTAATTTATTTTGACTTTTTCTTTTTAAATTTTTTAATATAAAATTGTTTCTTGACTCTGAAATCCTCCTTTATCTGGGTAATATTCCATCTCATTTCCTCCTTCCGTCTAGGCAAAAAAAGGGAGACCAGGAAAAGACTGAATCTGCCAAGAGAGCTGAGATCTAGTGATTTTTAAAAATAAGAGCAATGAAGATGTTTTGTTGAGAAGCTACCCTGGTAGAAACCCTGTCTCCTCCTCTCTGTCTCTCTCTGTTTCTTTCTGCCTTTCTGTCTCTGTCTTTTCATTTTTTTAATTTTTAATTTTTCTTTTTTTTTAAAAGTTTTTTCCTTCACTCTGAAATCCCCCTTTATCTTGGTAATAATCCTCTCCTCTTTCCCCTTCCCATCTAGGCAAAAAAAGCAGTCTAGAAGAAGACAGTGTTTGCCATGAGAGCTGAGATCTAGTGATTTCATAGATAAGAGAAATGCCCAGCACACTATTCATACATTTGTTTTTTAAAAAATTGAGTAGTCTACATGTAAACATTTTCTAAAAAATATTTAAAACCATACTGTTTCTGTTGTTACAGAGTTGCAAACAAAAATTTACAAAATTATTAGGAATATTTTGAACATTTTCTTTAAAATTCAATATTCTGATATTTTGAAAGTTGTTTATTAATTGTCAAAAACTATGGAGTATGATCAAAAGTTTTGTGGTATGTAAAGTAAATGTTTGTGGAAAAATGTAAAAATAAATAAATAAATAAATAAATAGGAAAAATAAGAGATAAGAGCAATGATGATATTCTGTAAAGAATCTACCCTGGTAGAGCTCCTGTCTCCTCCTCTTTATCTCTCTCTGTCTCTTTCTACATATCTGTCTCTGTCTTTAATTTTTTAAAAATTTTTCTTTTATTTTAATTTTTTAAGATAAAGTTATTTCTTGGTCTTGAAGCTCTCCTTTATCTTGGTAATAATCCTTTGAACTTTACCCCTTTCATCTAAGCAAAAAAAAAAAAGGCATGCCAGAAGAAAACTGAATCTGCCATGAGAGCTAAGATCTAGTGATTACAGAGACAAGAGCATTGACAATGTTTTGCTTAAGATCTACCCTGGTTGATTACTAGTCTCTTCCTCTCTGACTCTCTCTGCTTTTTAGTTTCTGTTTTTTTCTTTTTTTAAAATGTTTTTAAGGTAAAATTTTTTCTTGGCACTGAAATCTTTCTTTATCTTAGTAGTAATTCCCTCTCCTTCCCCCTCCCATCATATAGGCAAAAATAAGTAGAGCAGAAGAAGACTAAGTCTGGCATAAAAACTGAGATCTTGTCATTTCAGAGATAAGAACAATGAAGATGTTTTGCTGATAATCTACTCTAGTAGAGCTCCTATCTTCCCCTCTCTGTCTCTGGCTATCTCTTTCTGCCTTTTTTTCTCTGTCTTTTCATTTTTTTAAATTTTTCTCTTTTAAAAATATTTTTAAGGTAAAGTTTTTTCTTGGCTCTGAAATTCTCCTTTTTCTTGGTAATAAAGCTCTCACGTTCCCCTTCCCATCTAGACAAAAAAAGCAGGCCAGAAGAAGACTAAGTTCACCATGATAGCTTAGATCTAGTTCTTTTTTTTTGGAGAAGTTTTTGCTACAGGGCATGTGCGCTTGCCAGACAGATATAGACACAGAGACAGAAAGTGAGAAATCACCCCCCAGAGGGGATGGTCACGCCGTAATCCCTTCTCCGTTCTCCTCTCAGGATCTTGGGCATGCACGCACATGCGTCCGGCGTGAGTTTTAAGCCACCGGGTCTGGGACACGAACCACAGTTGACTACGTGGGAATCCAGCAACATAGCCATTACACTAACTGCTGGTTCCCAGATCTAGTTCTTTCTGAGATAAGAGCAATAAAGATGTTCTACTGAGAAGCTACCCCAGTAGAGCCCTTGTCTTCTCCTCTCTGTCTTTGTCTGTCTCTTTCTACATTTCTTTCTCTGTTTTTTAATTTTTAAAATTTTTTGTTTTCTAAAATTATTTTAAGGTAATTTTTTTTTCTTGACTCTGATATCCCTCTTTATCTTGGCAATAATCCTCTCCCCTTCCCCCTCTCATCTAGGAAAAAAAAAAAGGCAGGAGAGAAGAAGACTGGGTCCACCATGAGAGGTGAGATCTAGTGATTTCAGAGATAAGAGCAATGAAGATGTTTTCCAGAGAATCTACCTTGGTAGAAACCCTGTCTCCTCCTCTCTGTTTCTCTGTCTCTTTCTGCCTTTCCATCTCAGTTTTTCCATTTTTCTTTTTTAAATTATTTTAAGTTAAATTTTTTTCTTGACTCTGAACCCCTCCTTTTTCTTGGTAATACCCCTCTCCCTTTCCCCTTTCCCATCTAGGCAAAGTAAAGCAGACCAGAAGAAGACAAAGTCTGCCATGAGAGCTGAAATCTATTGATTCCAGAGATAAGAGCAATGAAGACTGTTTAAAAATATAATTGGAATAATAATAATAATAATAATTGGAGAAAACAACAACAAAAAAAGGTGTTATGCTGAGAATCTACCCTGGCACTGTCCCTGTCTCCACCTCTCTGTCTCTCTCTGTCTCTTTCTGCTTATCTTTTTCTGTGTTTTCACTTTTTAAAATTTTTCTAAAAAATTAAGTTAAAATTTTTCTTGTCTCTGCAAATCTCCTTTATCTTGGTAATAATCCCCTCTCCTTTCCCCCTCTCATCTAGGCAAAAAATGGCAGACCAGAAAAAGACTGAGTCTGCAATGAGAGCTGAGATCTAGTTATTTCAGAGATAATAGCAATGAAGATGTTCTTCTGAGAATCTACTTTGGTAGAGCCCCTGTCTCCTCTTCTCTGACTCCTTGTTTCTTTCTGCTTATCTATCTCTGTCTTTCATTTATTTTAATTTTTAAAAATTTTTGAGAGGTTTTTGCTATAGGATGTGTGCGCTCACCAGACAAAGAGAGGCAGAGAGACAGAAGCGAGAAATCACCCCCCAGGGAGGATGGTCAGCCGTAATCCCTTTTCCTCCATTCTACTCTTGGGATCTTGGGCACACACACACATGCACCCGGTGTGAGTTTTAAGCCACCGACCGGGTCTGGGACATGAACCGCGGTTGACTACATGGGAGTCCAGCAACATAGCCATTACGCTAACTGCTGGTTCTAATTTTTAAAAATTTTTTAAAGTTAAAGTTTTTTTCTTTCCTCATGAATCTTTCTTTAATTTGGTAATATTCCCTCTCCTTTACCCCTCCCATCTAGGCAAAAAATGACAGGCCGGAAGATGACAGTCTGCCCTGAGAGCTGAGAGCTAGTGATTTCAGAGATAAGAGCAATGATGGTGTTCTGCTAAGAATCTACCCTGGTAGAGTCTCTGTCTCCTCCTGTCTGTCTTTTTCTGTGTCTTTCTGCCTTTCTGCTTCTTTCTTTTCTTATTTTTTATATTTAAAAAAAATTTTAAGGTAATTTTTTTTCTTGACTCTGAA
>NW_006206380.1:567338-570363 GCF_000334495.1 Tupaia belangeri chinensis | reverse complement strand
CTGAAAATCTTCCCTGGTAGAGCCCCTGTCTTCTCCTCTCTCTCTGTTTATTTCTGTCTTTCTGTCTCTGTCATTTCAGTTTTTTAAAAAATTTTTCTTTTTTTTAGATTTTTCTAAATTAAAGTTTTTTATTGGCTCTGAAATCCTTCTTTATCTTAGTAATAATCCTTTTCTCTTCCCCTCTACTAAATAGGCAAAAAATGCAGGTCAGAAGAATACAGAGTCTGCAATGAGATCTGAGATCTAGTAATTCCAGAGATAAGAGCCATGAAGGTGTGCTGCTGAGAAACAACCCTGGTAGAGTCCCTGTGTTCTCCTCAGTGTTTCTCTCTGGCTCTTTCTGGCTTTATGTCTCTGTCTTTCTTTTTTTTTTTAATTTTTCTTTTTTAAAAAATATTTTTAAGGTAAAATTTGTTCTTGGTTCTGAAATCCTCCTTTATATCAATAATAATTCTCTCCCCTTTCCCCTTCTCATCTTGGCCAAAACAGTCAGGCAGGAAGAAGACTGAATCTGCCATGAGAGCTGAGATCTAGTGATTTCAGAGATAAGAGCAATGAAGATGTTTTGCTCAGAATCTACCCTGGTAGAGCGTTTGTCCCCTCCTCCCTGTCTCTCTCTGTCTATTTGTGATTTTGGTCTCATTCTTTTATTTATTTTTTAATTTATAAGGTAATGTTTTTTTCTTGGCTCTTCAATTCTCCTTTATCTTGGTAATAATTCCCTCCTCTTCCCCCCTCTAATCTAGGCAAAAGAAGGCAGGCCAGAAGACTGAGTCTGCCAAGACAGCTGAGATCTAGTGCTATGGCATGGCATGCAAGGGTGCTGTGTGGTTTTTATTTTTTGCTTTTTATAATTAGCAAATAATTAATTAATTAATTAATTAATTTTTTGGAGAGGTTTTCACTATAGGGCGTGTGCGCTTGCCAAACAGAGAGAGGCATAGAGACAGAAAGTGAGAAATCACCCCCCAGGAGGGATGGTCACGCCACAATCCCTTCTCTTCCATTCTCCTCTCGGGATTTTGGGTACGCACGCACACGCGCCCAGCGTCAGTTTTAAGCCACCAGGTCTGGGACGTGAACCGCGTTCGACTACGTGGGAGTCCAGCGACATAGCCATTATGCTAACTGCTGGTTCCCATCAAATAAGTAATTTATTTTTATTTTTAATTTATTTATTTATTTTTAATTTTTTTGAAGAGATTTTTGCTATACGGTGCATGCGCTTGCCAGACAGACAGAGAGAGACAGAGAGACAGAAAGTGAGAAATCACCCCCCAGGGGGGATGGTCATGCCGCAATCCCTTCTCCTCCATTCTCCTCTCGGGATCTTGGGCACGCACACACACGCGCCCGGCGTGAGTTTTAAGCCACCGGGTCCAGGACGCGAACCGCAGTAGACTATGTGGGAGTCCAGCGACATAACCATTACACTAACTGCTGGTTCCCCAAATAAGTCATTTTTAAAGTTAGCTTTATTTATTTTACTTTTTTTCTTTCTCTCTTTCTCTGTTTTTTTTTTAATTCTTTATTTTTCTTTTACCTCATCACTTTGCTGCTCAGCTTCCATCTACTGAGTCTCTAGCCAAGTCTAAATAGACAGTTGCCAAATCTGAATACTGTTTGGGTCCTCATATTCCTCAACTCCCACTGAATCTGTATCAGAAAGTATAAGAAACCCAAAGCCAAAAAGTTTGCTGACCACATCCTCCTGTGTACCTCTGATTGCTCAGATTGATCTAGAAATTAAGAACAAACAGATAACTCATCAGATGACTAGAAATCATGACAGGGTCACAAGAGATATGCTAAACAAGAAAATACCTCACCCCCAAGGGAAGAGAATAACTCCTTTTCATCCACAGACAGTACAATGGAAATCATGGAAATGTCTAACAAAGATTTTAGAGTATTCATAATGACAAAACTAACAGAGATGGAAGAGAAGATGGACAATGAACACCAGAAAAAAAAAAAGCCAATGAGTCCCAGGAGGTGAAGAATTTGAGAGAGCTGAAAGAGGAAACACCATAAAATGAGTCAAATGGAACTGTTGGAGTTGAAGGCTATAATACAGGAAGTCAAAACCTTCTTTGAAAATATTAAAAGCAGACTAGATCATACAGAAAATTGAATCTCAGATGTAGAAGACAGGATTGCTGGAATAGTAAAATCCACCACAAAGACTGAGAAAATAGCCCCCCAAAATGAGAATGATATACAAGTAATACTAGATACCTTTAAACATCTAAACATCTGGATAATCAATATCCCAGAAGGTGAAGAAACTAATAAGGGCATTGGCGATCTATTCCATGAAATCCTGGGAGAAAAATTCCCAAAGCTAGAGAGTCATTCAAAGATCCAGACCCAAGAAATACAAAGGACCCCAAGTAGGATCAACCGAAGAAGATCTTCTCTAAGACACATTAGAGCCAGAATGACCAAAACCACACAGACAAGACACTCAGGCAAAAGAGAAACATCATGTTACGTACAAAGGATTTGCCATCAGGCTAACATCAGACCTCTCATTGAAAACAATGCAAGCAAAGAAAGAATGGGAAAATACATTGTGTTGAGTGAAAAACAATTTCAACCAATAACACTATATCCAGCAAGATTATCCTTCATATGGGAAGAGAAGATAAGAACATTCTCAGATAAACAAAACCTGAAAGAATTTACCGACACCAGACCAGCTCTCCAAGAAGTTCTGAAGGGAGTTCTGTCCCATGAAAACTAAAGTCAGACACACAGAAATAAGAGTTCCAAAACAGGGACCAGCATTTAGCCTAATGGCTATGTCCCTGGACTCCCATGTAGTCGACCGTGGTTCGTGTCCCAGACCCGATGGCTTAAAACTCACGTGAGGTGCATGTGCATGTGTGCCCAAGATCCCAAGAGGAGAATGGAGGAGAAGGGATTGTGGTGTGGCCATACCCCCTGGGGGGTGATTTCTCATTTTCTGTCTCTCTGTCTCTCTCTCTGTCTGTCTGGCGAGCACACACACCCTATAGCAAAA
>NW_006206380.1:561771-566762 GCF_000334495.1 Tupaia belangeri chinensis | reverse complement strand
TAAAAAATTTAAAAAGATACCACTTGTGGTTGTGTATACTTGGCTTGTGCTACTATAACAAGATACCATTCACTGTGTGGCTTAAACAACAGTAATTTAGTTTCTCACAGTTCTGGAGGCTAAAAGTCTAAGATCAAGATGCCAGCAGTGTTGATTTCTGGTGAGGCCTTTCTTTCTGGGTTGCAGATGACTGCATTCTCACTGTCCTAACATGAATTTTGCCTGTGTATACAGAAACTTGTCTCTATTGTCTCTTATTCCTATGTGGACCTCAATCCTATTGGATTAGGACCCAACCATTATGATCTTATTTAACCATAATTATCTTGTTAAATGCCCTATGTCCAAATAGGATGTTTATTTACAACAAGAGTTAGGGTTTAATCATGTGAATTTCTGAAGGTCCACAATTCCATCCATAATAAGGTATTTATTAACAGTAAATATGCTGGACAGCTGTTATAGCATAGCAGTAATGTAACACTTGACAATGCTGAGGCCACATAGCATGGTCTTGGGTTTGCATCTAAAGGTCTCCCTGTACATGCCAGGCATAGATGCATGCCCATGATCCTGAAGTATAAGTGGATTGTTGTCCCGACCCGCAGGACAGTCTAACAGGTTTCCTGAGGGAAGGAGTGAGAGACGGGACAAACAGCATGGAGACGATGCAGTGTTATAACATGGAGAAGACACGGTGTTACAACTCTTCAGAATTGTCCATTTATTGTGGGCCAGGGATCGTGGTTATATACATGTTGGTGGGTGGTGATTGGTTAAATGAAGGATTGTAAAAGGTGGGTTATGATTGGTTGCTTTGGTGGACCAATCATGAGGTGCCAGATATGCAAATCTGAGGGATTCTAAGCTCACCAATCGGTGAGCACCATGGGAAGTGGCCAATCAGAGTATGGTTTTGAAGGTGAGGTTTTGAAAGGGAGCCAATCATGGCCTTTATCATTGTGTAATTGCTCTCTGAGAAACCAAAAGCTAAGGGCTACCTAAGATGGCAATAGTAAGAGACTCATGAAAATGGCCTCGGTGGACTTGCTGGAGCGCAGCCTCCCACAGATTGTGGCACAAAGATCCTGTTGGGAAAAAGGTACTCTTTCTCTTATGAAAGAAAAGAAAAAAGAAACTTTTTCTAAAGGTACATATTCTTGGGCCCAACTCTAATTGTAATAAATTAAAATATCAAAGAATTTTGGTTAAAAAACCTGCACTTTAATGAGCTCTTCAAGTAACTCTTATTTACATTGAAGTTGATGGACTACTTATCTTTTGTGTCCTAAATGAATTTCTAAGTCCTCTCATTCACTCTTAGTCACAGCTTTCCTTCTTTGCTGTAGCAATATGTTCAGTGCATTTGATAGGATCCTGTCCTTATTTTAGGTTGATTAGAACTCTGTTTTAATCTAGACTGATGGCATGAGAATTAAAGATAATGCAGTTCAACTGACTTTGGTCTTCATGTAAACTTGAAGATTCCTAAAGCTATGCTTCCACAAAGCAGATTTAGAAGCAAGTATGCTCAAAGAGGTATTGCTGGATATAATTCCTGGAAATAAGACCCTTTTACATTTGTTTACTTATTTTTTCAGAGATAGATAGTGAGAAAGAACGACCCTCCAACAGGATCTTTATTCCATGAGTCACATTGCACATACACATGGAGGAGGAGAGGCTCAGGACATAAACCCTGAATTTTCCAATATGGGGCCATTTCTGTTACTGTCGTACATCATCTGGCCCTGATCTTGTTGAATTTTAATACACTTCGCAGTTCATCCTGCACAAATACTGATAGCTTGAAGAATGAACATCCTTGAACTTCCTTGTCCTATTCTGATGATTCCCTCCAAAGGCTGTGCGTGTCATTGCTTAAGCAAGAGGATACCATTAAAAACAGTTTCTTGGGACCAGCAGTTAGCGTAATGGCTATGTTGCTGGACTCTCACATAGTCGACTGCGGTTCGCGTCCTGGACCCAGTGGCTTAAACTCATGCCGGGGGCGTGTGCATGCGTGCCCAAGATCCCGAGAGGAGAATGGAGGAGAAGGGATTGAGGCGTGGCCATCGACCCTGGGGGGGGGTGATTTCCTACTTTCTGTCTCTCTGTCTCTCTCTGTCTGTCTGGCAAGCACATGCGCCCTATAGTAAAAACCTCTCAAAAAAAAAAAAACAGTTTTCAATTGAAGTCTCCCATTCTGGGTTCAGGCAGTCATACTTAATAGAGATGAAAGCAACAGTCAGTGACACAAGAGTAATCTCTCCACCATCAAAAAGTATGAAGTTTTCCATTCCTTCACTTTGATCTTATTCTCCAGAATTACTTTTTTAATTTTGGATTTACATTTAATTGTTGTATACCTCTGTGAGGTACAATACAGTTTTTTCTAAATTTATTTTTTATTATCATCATAATCTTGTTTATAATACATTGGATTGGATATAACTTTACAGTGTATTACATTGATTTTCAAAAGGGAATGCCCTGCATGTCAGTCAATACAGAGACATTAATCTCCCCACTTCATCATTCAGTATCTTTTAAATGTTTTTCCCAATCATTATCATTATTGTTCTAATTATTTTTTTAAACAGTCAATCACTATTTCTCATTTTCCTTATAAAAAGACTTTACCCATCATGACATACTTCTCAGACCAATCCAGTTGATTTTTATCATCATAATCTTCTTTATATTACATTGGATTACATATAACTTTACATTGTATTACATTGTTTTTTCAAAAGGGAATGCCATGCATGTCAGTCAGTACAGAGACATTAATCTCCCCACTTCAACATTCAATATCTTTTCTGTTTTCCCCAATCATTATTTTTATTATTCTAATTATTTTTATAAAACAGTCAATTGTTATTTCTCGTTTTGCTTGTAAAAATACTTTGCCCATCATGAAATACTTCTCAGACCAATCCAGTTGAGAATACTATACATGTCATCATCAACAGTTAATAACCCCTATCTGTTTCTCACTAACGTCCTGTCTCTCTATTGTTCACTTGCTATCTTTCTCTATCCTCTTCTCTTCACTTACCCCATTCCACACTGTCCTATTCTCATTAAGTACCTTCACTGTGTTTATGTCCTCCGAATTTTTGCTCTCTATTATAGAGTGCGGATAGTCGGTATATATTGAGTGGATACATACAATATCTTTCTTTCATAGCCTGGCTTACTTCACTCAGCAATAGATCCTCCATATCTGACCATTTTCTATCAAATTCCAGGGTCTTGTTATTTTTTATGGCTGAGTAGTATTCCATAGAGTATATATACCACACTTTTCCAATCCATTCATCAGTTTGTGGACATTTAGGTTGGTTCCATGTCTTGGCAATTGTGAATAATGCTGCAATAAACATGGATGTGCAAGCACTTTTCTGACTGAGCGTTCTCCTGTCTTTTGGGTAAATACCCAGAAGTGGGATTGCTGGATCAAATGGTAGTTCTATTTGTAGATCTTTGAGGAACCTCCATATTGTTCTCCACAGTGGTTGAACTAGTTTACATTCCCACCAACAGTGTAGGAGGGTTCCCTTTTCACCACATCCCCGCCAACACTTATCACTTTTTATATTCTTAATCTTTGCCATTCTGACAGGGGTTAGGTGGTATCTCATTGTGGTTTTTATCTGCATTTCCCTTATGATGAGGGATGTCGAGCATTTCCTCATATGCTTTTTGGCTGTTCGTATGTCTTCCTTAGAGAGACTTTTGTTCAGCTCACTTTCCCATCTTTTAATCGGGTTAATCATTTTTTTTCGCATAAGGCACTTGAGTTCCCTATGTATTCTCGTTATCAGTCCCTTGTCTGAGGCATATTTAACAAAAATATTTTCCCATTCTGAGGGTTGTCGGTTCACACTTGTTACTGTGTCCTTTGCTGTGCAGAAACTTCTTAGTCTAATATAGTCCCACTTGTCTATTTTAGGGATTATTGCCTGTGCTTTGGGAGTCTTATTTAAGAAGTCTTTGCCTACTCCCATGTCTACCAGAGTTTCCCCAGCATTTTACACCACTAATTTTATTGTTTGAGGTCTCAGATTCAGATCTTTGATCTATTTTGAGATGATTTTTGTTAATGGTGAAAGATGGGGATTCCACTTCATCTTTCTGCAGGTAGATACCTAGTTTTTCCAGTACCATTTACTAAAGAGGTTTTCCTTTTCCCAATGGATTGACTGATATTCTTTGTGAAAAATCAGTTGGCTGTAAGTTTTGGGTGTTATTTCTGGGGTCTCTATTCTCTTCCATTGGTCCACATGTCTGTTTTTATGCCAATACCAAGCTGTTTTGATGACCACAGCTTTATAGTATATCTTGGGATCAGGGAGTGATATGACTCCTACTCCATTCTTCTTGTGCAGGATTCCTTTTGCAATACGAGGTTTTTTATGATTTTAGACAAATTCTATGATTGCCTTTTCTAGATCTGTGAAGAATATATCCATTATTTTGATTGGAATTTCATTAAACATGTAGATTAAATGGGGTAGAATTACCATTTGGATTATGTTAATTCATCCAATCCAGGAACATGGGATGTCCTTCCACTTTTTTTTTTTGTCACTTTCAATATCTTTTTTAAGATTTTCATCATTTTCTTTATATAGGTCGTTGACTTTCTTAGGTTTATCCCTAGGTATTTTATACATCTTTTGGTTACAGTGAAAGGAATCCCTTTCTTCAGTTCTACTTAGTTCAACTTATTATTCATATATAGAAATGCTATAGATTTTTGGATATTGATTTTGTATCCTGCCACTTTACTGTATTCACTTATTACTTCAAGCAGTTTTTTCATAGAGACCTTTGGGTCTTCTAAGTATACCATCATGCCATCTGCGAATAAAGATATTTTAAACTCTTCTTTGCCTATCCAAATGCGTTTTATATTGTTCTCTTCTCTGATTGCATTAGCTAAGACTTCCAGTACTATGTTAAAGAGCAGTGGAGAAAGTGGG
>NW_006206380.1:555314-559563 GCF_000334495.1 Tupaia belangeri chinensis | reverse complement strand
CATTGTGTCCACCGAGAGATCCGATGTTAACCTGATGGGGTGACCTTTGTAAGTAACTTTTTGTTTCCCTCTTGCCAACTTTAGTATCTTGTCTTTGTCTGTTGTTTTTGCCAGTCTGGCTATGATGTGCCTTGGAGAGGATCTTCTTGGGTTGATTCTAGTTGGGGTCCTATGTATTTCTTGGGTCTGGATATTTGAATGCCTTTCTAGATTTGGAAAATTTTCTTCCAGGATTTCATGGAATAAATTATCTAGGCCCTTATTATTTTCTTCCTCTTCTGGAATACCAGTTATCTGGATGTTGGGATGCTTGATGGTATCCAGTATTCCTTGTATATTATCCTCATTTTTCATGGTGTTTTCTCAATCTTCTTGATGCTTTTCCCTAGGTCAGATGTTTTGTCTTCTATGTTAGAGATTCGATCTTCTGCCTGGTCTAACCTACTTTTAATACTTTCAAGGGAGGTTTTGATGTCCTGTATCACATTCTTCAACCCTAGAATTCCATCTGGTTCTTGTTTAAGGTATCCATTTCTTCCTTCAAATCATGAAAGGACTTCCTTAACTCCTGGAGCTCCTTGTCTCTTTTTTCTTCCATCTCATTTAGTTTGGTCACAACAAATATTCTGAATTCTATATCAGATATATCCACGACATCCATTGTGTTGACTGTGGGTGATGTAGCCTTGAGGATTTCCCTTGAGCAAAAGGCCTTTTGTTGGTTGCTCAGATTTCTTGAACCTCTGCAATTATTCCTAGTCATCAGGTAATCTATATGTTTCTTCCTAACTTATTAAAGGTATCTCTGAGTCTTAAAACGTTGTACAGGATTAGAAAATTGATGATTTTTCTTATAGTTGGCCTACCTGTTTATCACAATTACCATTAACTGTTGCCACTAGTCCTGGATGGCCCAAAGTCCTTCTTGTTTCTAAGGAGTGGTGAGCCTTCAACTGCCCTAATAAGCAACCCCTCAAGAACAAAGAGTAAGAAAACAAAAAAGAAATTGCGCCACACTTTATTCAAATCACAAAAGTTCAGAAAGTCCAAAGCTAAGTGGGAAAGGGCCAGAGGGTGAGAGACAGGACCCCATTGGTCGGGCCTGCAGCCTCAGGCCGCCTGGTATCCGGAACTTCTGACCTGCTTGATCTGGTTTGTGGATGGGGTGGGGTGCGAGTTTGTCTTCAAGTCGCATGCATCCAATCTGGGATCCAGGGAGGAGTAGGGGCAGGGATGCGCGAAGGTCTGGGGCAGCAGTTGGGCCTGCAGCCTCAGGTTGCCTGATGTCCAGAACTTCTGGCCAGGTCGATCCGGTTTGTGGGTGGGGTGGGGTGCGAGTTCATCTTAAAGTCCCATGCAACCAACCTGGGGTCCAAGGAGGAGTAGGGGTGGGGATGCGTGAAGGTCCAGGGCAGCAGTGAGGCCTGCTGCCTCAGGCTGCCTGTTGTCCAGAACTTCTCAGGTACAATACAGTTTTTAAAAGCATGTGTGCAGTGTATGATAATCAAATCAAGGATATTATCATATTCATAATATTCTGCAAAGAATATTATATTATGTTGTGCAACTTTGATTTTCATTCTACTAGAATTTTTAAGATTTATATAAAATTGGCAATGTCTTCTTTTCCCAACTCTGTTATGGTATATTATTCCATAATCTCTTCACCTTGTTTACATAAATTCCTGTGTATGTTAATTTTTTTTTTTCCCGAGCCCCTTCCCAATTCGTATCACCCCCTCTGCAGGCTCTGATATCTACGTATGTCTTCACTATTTCTACGCCTTTGAATTTTTCAATTTCTTCCACAGAGTGCAAACATTTGGTATATTTTAAACAAGACATACCATGTTTGTGTTCCATAGACTTATTATACTTATCATTAAATGTTCTAGATTTGTTCAGTTCATATTTAATGATAGGATCTCACCATTGTTTATGGTTGAGTAGTAATTTGTTATTGGCTATGTGTCATATTTTCCTAATTCAGTCATAAGTTGTTGATTTAGGTTGATTTCATTTCTTAGATCTTGTGAACAATACTGAACTACATGCAGATGTGCAAATGTCTCTATGACAGAGTGATTTCCTGTTCTTTGGGTAAATATTAATAGCCAAGAGTGAGATTCGTGGATCATATGATAGTCTTTTTTTTTTTTTTTTGAGAGGTTTTTCACTATAGGGCACGTGTGCTCGCCAGACAGACAGAGAGAGACACAGAGACAGAGACAGAAAGCGAGAAATCACCCCCCAGGGGGGATGGTCATGCCGCAATCCCTTCTCTTCCGTTCTCCTCTTGGGATCTCGGGCACACATGCACATGCGCCCGGAGTGAGTTTTAAGCCATCTGGTCCGGGACGTGAACCACGGTCGACTCCGTGGGAGTCCAGTGACATAGCCATTACACTAACTGCTGGTTCCCATGATAGTTCTATTTCAAACATTTGAGGAACCTCCACATTGTTTTCCACAGTGGATTTACTAATTTACATTTCCTCCTGTGATGCATGAAGGTTTCTTTTGCTCCACAATCTTGCCAACATTGCTGCTCTTCGTTTTTTGTTTTTTCATCCTAGCCATTCTAAGTTATGCTAGGTGATACCTCATTGTGGTTTTGATTGTATTTCCTTTATTATAAGAGACATTGAACTTGATACACAACCTTCGAAATAGACCAAAATGACAAAAATTAAGAAAAATAATTATTAAAAATGAATAGAACCCATGGGAAATCTTGTACACCATCAAATAATTAAATATCTCATAATGGATATCACAGAAGGTGGAGAGATGGGGAAAGACACAGAAAATCTACCTTATGAAATATTAGTTTAAAAGCTATGCCTATGCAAATATACTTAATGATTCAGACTTCCAGATCCAAAAATCTCAAAGAATGTTAAACAGACTTAACATAAAAAGATCCTTCTCGTGGCCTATCATAGTCAAATTGTCCAAAGTCAAAGATAAAGACAAAATCCTAAAAATGGCTAGATAAAAGCACCAAGTTTCTTATAAAGAATATGCAATCAGACTAACCTCAGACCGCTCATCAGAAAACTTAAAGGCCAGAGGGAAATTAGATGACATTCAAAATTACAGAAGAAAAACATTTTCAGCCAAGAATATTATACCCAGAAAAACCAAACTATCCTTCAAATTGAAAAGGATCTAAAATCATTTCTGAAGAAATAAAGAATATTCAAGAAGTTATTTAGGAAATACTATATCTGGAAATAAAATGAAGATAAATATCACCATAAAATTATATGAAGGTATAAACCTCCCCAGTAGAAAAGCTAAACAAAATAAAAATATAAATTATTTTATTCCTACACTGTGGATAATAATAAATAAAAAATGCAAAGAAAAGAAGAAAAACACACTTAAGTCAGAAAAAGAAGAAAATGTTATTCCATATAAAAGGAAATTTAAGAAGCATGTGCATCTATCCTTATATCAGAAAAAACAGACTTTGAATTAAAATCAGTTAAGAGACAAAAAAAGTTATTAGATAATATTAAAAGCTCAACTCACCAAGAAGTTATAACAATTGTAGATATTTTTGCATCCAACATTAGAATGGCCAAATACAAAGCAAAGACTGTTAGGCCTGAAGTGAGATATAGAGTCTAAAATAATAATCATTGGAGATTTCAACACTCCACTCTCATGACTAGATCAGTGTTCTAGACAAAAATTTCTCCTTCTTCCTGGTTCAATGAAATTAAAAGTTGTTTTTTTTTTCTTTTTTTTGATAAGATAAACAAATCAATAAATTTCTAGATAAATTAAGAGAAAAATAAAAGGACATCTCAGGTAAGTAAAATTAGAAAGAAAAAAAAGACATTACAACAGGTATCACAGAATACAAAAGATCATTACAGAATACTGTAATCAACCATATAACAATCTGGAAAACCTAGAATAAATAAATAGATAAATGTATGGACAAATATAATATAGCTAGAGTGAATCATAAAGAAGTAGAAAGTCTAAACAGACCAATAACATGCAACTAGACTGAATCAGTAATAGTCTCTCAACAAAAAACGTCCCTGTCCAGATGGCTTCATTGATGAACGCTACACATCTTTTAAAAATGAATTAATACCAATTCTCATCAAATTATTTCTAAAGATACAATTGGAAGCAACACTCCCACACTTATTTTAGGAGGTTGCCATCATCTTGACACTAAAATCAGACAAGGACACAGCTAAATAAAAATAAAAGTAAAAATAAACAA
>NW_006206380.1:548103-555163 GCF_000334495.1 Tupaia belangeri chinensis | reverse complement strand
ATTCTCCTCTCGGGATCTTGGGCACGCATGCACACGCGCCCGGCGTGAGTTTTAAGCCACTGGGTCCGGGACACGAACCGCGGTCGACTACGTGGGAGTCCAGCGACATAGCCATTACGCTAACTGCTGGTTCCCAGACTGATATTTCTGATGAATATAAATGCAAAAGTCCTCAACAAAATACTGTTGGTTCTGAACTGAGTGGAAAATGCTTTAAAAAAGAAACCTAAGAGATATTCAGAATTGCATGAAAATAGAGAGGTACCTGTATGGGATGAGAAAGAAAAATAAGTAATACACATTTTAAGGTAGTAAAGATAAACAGTAATTGGTCAATAGCTTCAATATTCATTATGCTCTAAGGAAGACATACGAACAGCCAAAAAGCATATGAGGAAATGCTCAACATCTCTCATCATAAGGGAGATGCAGATAAAAACCACAATGAGATACCACCTAACCCCTGTCAGAATGGCAAAGACTAAGAATATAAAAAGTGGTAAGTGTTGGCGGGGATGTGGTGAAAAGGGAACCCTCCTACACTGTTGGTGGGAATGTAAACTGGTTCAACCACTGTGGAGAACAATATAGAGGTTCCTCAGGGATCTACAAATAGAACTACCATTTGATCCAGCAATCCCACTTCTGGGTATTTACCCAAAAGACAGGAGAACGCTCAGTCAGAAAAGTGCTTGCACATCAATGTTTATTGCAGCATTATTCACAATTGCCAAGACATGGAACCAACCTAAATGTCCACAAACTGATGAATGGATTGGAAAAGTATGGTATATATACTCTATGGAATACTACTCAGCCATAAAAAATAACAAGACCCTGGAATTTGATAGAAAATGGTCAGATATGGAGGATCTATTGCTGAGTGAAGAAAGCCAGGCTATGAAAGAAAGATATTGTATGTATCCACTCAATATATACCAACTATCCGCACTCTATGATAGAGAGCAAAAAATCGGAGGACATAAAAGCAGTGAAGGTACTTAATGAGAATAGGACAGTGTGGAATGGGGTAAGTGAAGAGAAGAGGATAGAGAAAGATAGCAAGTGAACAATAGAGAGACAGGACGTTAGTGAGAAACAGATAGGGCTTATTAACTGTTGATGATGACATGTATAGTATTCTCAACTGGATTGGTCTGAGAAGTATTTCATGATGGGCAAAGTATTTTTACAAGCAAAATGAGAAATAGCAATTTCCCTTTTGAAAAAGCAATGTAATACACTGTAAAGTTATATGTAATCCAATGTAATATAAAGAAGATTATGATGATAATAAAAAAATAATAAAATAAAAATAAATAAATAAAATAAAATAAAAATTCATTGTGTAAGTGATAAATGAGTCAAATATAAGTAGGGTGTCAAAACTAGGTATTTAAAAATATGGTGTTTTGTTTGTCTTAATGAAGCTGAGAGAAAGAAGCTTACATGAGAAAATCTAGATGTTGGCAGAGAATCAAGGCAAGAATGTGAAATAAGAATAAAAAGATTGGCTCATCCACGTTGCATGGTGGTTAAGGTGGCTGGATCCAACATAGACTACACAGTTTGAGTCCCAGAACCAGCGACTCAAAAAACACACTGGTGTGTGTGCATGCATGCTCAAAATCCTGATGGGAAAATGGAAGAGGAGGGATTGTAGTGTGATCATCCTCTCTGGGGGTTAATTTCTCACTTTTTCTCTATTTCTGACAAGTGCACATGCCCTGTAGCAAATAAACAAATAAACAAAAATACAAAGGGTCAATAACTGAACCTAAGGAATATACATATTTTGGTGATGGAAGAAGGTCTGTAGTTCTAAAACAAAAATAAGGTTTTAATTCCAAAACAAAAATATTTAGAGAAGCAAAACCGAGAGACTATATGTCATTAAAATAAAAAGTTATTTTTTAAGTTAAACTGTCTCCAACTTTATTAAAGATATTTTTCATAAACCACCATGGTATTTCAGACAGGACATAGGTAGACAATCACTGGGCTTTCCAATAGAACAGTTTTAAATATTAGAAAATGATAAATAGTGTCAAATGCAATAGAGTTTGTAAGAAACGGGATGAAGCAAAAGCCATTGGACTTGCCAAGATGCTTACTGACAACCTTCAAGAGAGCAATCAATACAAGTAGAATAATCAATGCAGATGCCAGATCAAAATTATGGAATTATATGGCTTAAGAACAAAATGTGGGGGGGGAGGAAGAGAAGAGAAAGATGGCAGAATAAGCCTCTCTTAAAACTGTCTTCCACAGAAATATTAATTAGAACAACTATCCATGCTAAAAGTACTTTTATAAGAGGTCAGAAAACCAAGGGAGAAATCATACTACCTGGTTTTAGCATAACAATACAATGTATTTAATAGGGTAGTAACATCATCATTAACATCACCTCCACCTACAACGCCAAGCAGTACAGCTTAAAAGGAGACATTGCCCATGGAGGGGGGAAGGACAGGTATTTACAAGACTTCAATTTAGAACCAAGTACTAGGCCTGCCACAGTGAAACCCAGTAACCCAGTACAGGACAGAACTTCATGACTTTTGATCCTAGGTCAGAGCTCATGGATTGAGTTTCTGCACTTTTGTTGGTACTAAGCAGAAATCATTGACCCCAGTGAGATAGACTTGTGTTTTGGCCCACACTGTTGCCCATTTACAGTGATCTTGGGCAACAAATAAATCTTTGTAGTAGGCAGGTCATAGCAACATGGGCCAAGATCATGTCCTGGGACTACACTCATATTGGCATACTAAGACTTAGAGTATAGCTCACCTCAATGTTGGCCTTAGGAGCCATAGGACTTCTTCCATTATTTTTCCCCAACTACAGGCAGAACAACATTCAGAGTGACTCTGACTGGGGTAGGAGAAAGGATAGGCCTATAGTGAGACCCTGTGCTAAGCTGGTTTTAGGAGTTGTGGGCTTTAGATGCAACTCAGTGTTTTCATGGACAAAGTGGTCACCATCTCTTCCTTCATCCAGCTCCAAGAAGAAAAGTGTAGAAAGAAACATTGTTCATTGGAATAAAAGAGAGGAAATTTTACAAAAATAAACCTTGTCTTTGAGCCCAGTGTCAGGCCTACTGAGGTGAGTGACAGCACTAGGCAAAACCCTGCAGTACCTGCCCCCAAGGAAGTGACTACAGACAGAACTTGTGGACCTTACCCAGCTTCAGGTAGAATCTCACATACACAGTGGAATGGATGACCCCTTTAGGCCCACACCTAGTTCATCTGAGCTGAACAATACATCAAATATGGTTTGAGGCAAAGCCGGGCTTAGGGTGCCATCTAGAGCTGAAACAGCAGCAATGACCACAAACTCATACAACATAATTGCCCTGCTTAGGTCTCTGGAAGGATAGGCATAGCAAAGCCAGGCTTTGAAGATTGGAATAAATACTTAACCTTTAACTGTGAAACATCACTGCATGCCCACAAGCATTGAGAACAGTTGCATGAACATGACCTAACCAAATGAACAAAATGAGGAACTAGAGACTGATCCTTAAATGATGGAGATGTGTTATATTGCAGACATAGAACTTGAATAAAACTGTTTTAGGGAAACAACAAACTCCAAGAACAGAGGGACAACTCAACAATTTATTCAGAAATAATTTAAAAATTGAGCATAAATCTTACAACTCAAAAATACGATAAATAATTTTTTATATACATAGAAGCCATCAAAAACAAATTGTGCAAACAATAATCACTGAGCTTAAAGACAGGCTATTTGAAAATACATAGAGAAGACTAAGAAAGGAATAAAGAAAGCTTACAAGAACTAGAATCCAGATTGAAAAGAGCAAATGTTCAGGTTATTGGAATTTAAGAGGGACTTGACTTGAGAGTGCCGATAGGGCAAAAAGCATGTCCAAAGAAATAAACAGACATTTCCCAAACCTAGAGAAGATGCAAATATCTAGGTACAAAAAGCCAAAGGTCACCCATCATATTGATCCCAAGTTAGTCTTTCCTAAGACTTTATAATCATACTATAAAATGTCAAAGACAAAAAGAAGATTCTGAAAGCTGCAAAAGTAAAGAACTATATAACATATTAATTTTGTTATATTTTATATATATATAATACATTCAATTGATTTATTAAAACTGCTGGAGGAATCAATATAACCCTGCTAAACAAGAATATTGTACTCAGTAGAGTTATCCTTCAGAAATGAAGGAGAGATAGACTTCCTTAGACAAACAAAATCTGTGGAAGTTCATCAACCACCAGACTTGCCTTACATGACATGCTAAAAGGGTTTTTCAAACTGAAAGAAAGAAATGTCAGTTTGTAATATGAAAAGATCTGGAGGTATAACACTTACGAGTAAGGGTAAGTATAGAGATGATATCATAATACTCTAATACTGTAAATATGATACATAATCCATTTTTATCTTTACTATAAAGACCAAAAAACCCCCAAAATTATCAAAAATATAAAAACTGCATTAATTTGTCAAGAGATGAGAAATAAAAAAAGATGTAAAATGGGACATCAACAATAAATACATGAGGGAGGAATGGAATGACAATGTGGAGATTTTTTGTTTGGTTTCTTGTATCTGTGATCAAAGTTAAGTTGCTATCATTTTAAAACAATTTGCTATAGGGCCAGGTGGTGGTGTGGTAGCTAAGTGGCTGGGTTTCATGTGGTCAAAGTGTGTGTTTTGAGTTCTGGATCCAGCAGCTTACAAAAAAATCATACTACGTGTGTCCAAAATCTTGAGATAAGAACAGAGAAGGGATTGCAGCCTGGCTATTTCCTCTAAGGGGTGTTTTCTCACTTTCTCTCTCTCTCTCTGTTCCTCTGGTGAGCACACATGCCCTGAAGAAAAATTCTAAAAGTAAAATAACTTGTTATAGCTATGAGATGTTTTTGTAAGCTTCATGGTAACCACAAAGCAAAATCCAATAATAGGTAAACCAAAAATTAAAACCTAGGAATAAAAATAGGTGAATTTAGCAAGAGGATATAACAATCAAAGAATGAGGGGACCAGTAGTTAGCGTAATGGCTATGTCGCTGGATTCCCATGTAGTCAACCACGGTTTGCGTCCCAGACCTGGTGGCTTAAAACTCATGCTGGGCGCATGTACGTGCGTGCCCAAGATCCCTAGAGGAGAATAAAGGAGAAGGGATTGCAGCGTGGCCATCCCCCCGGGGGATGATTTCTCGCTTTCTGTCTCTCTGTCTCTTTCTGTCTGGTGAACGCACAGGCCCTATGGCAAAAACTTCTCCCCCCCAAAAAAAAAATCATTGAATGACATATGCACACAACATCAGAAACCTAAATATATAAATCAAATATTAATAGATATAAAATCAGAAATAGATATTAATAAAAGAAACATATGCCTTCAGCAATGGAAAAATCATCCAGGCAGAAAATCAACAAAGAAAGATGGAGTTAAAATGCTCCCTAGGTCAAATGGACCTATCATATCTATACACAGTAATCTACCCAACAGCTCCAGAATACGCATTTTCAACACCACATGGGTATTCTTATGGACAGATTATATGTTAGGTCACAAAGCAAGTATCAACAACAAATTTTAAAATTGAACTCATATCAAGTGTCTTTTATAACCATAATGCAAACAAACAAATAAAAATACAGCAAAACAGAAACCAATAAGAAACTTGAGAAATTATGCAAATATATAGAAATTAAATAGCATGCTCTTGAACAATAGATCAATCAGGAAATTAAGAAGAACTTTGAGATTTTCTGGGGACAATGGAAAAATTATATTTTAAACTCTATGGGATACAATAAAAGCAATACGAAGAGAAATTTGTGTAGCAATAAAGACTATATCACAAAACAAGAAAGTTCTCTTGGCAAGGGTTGTGGTATGATGTGAACCTGGATGGATTCTCTCTCTCTTTTCTTCCATAGCACTATTCACAATAAGCAAGATAGGCAATCGACCTGTGTCCATTAACAAATGACTAGATAAAAAAATATGATTTACATATACAAAAGAATATTATTTGGACATTAAAAAGATAAATTCTTGTCATTTGAGGTTAAGTGAGAGAGTCTAGATGGCATAATATTATGTAAAATAAGCCAGACCCAGAAAGAGAAATACTATATGTAGAAATTAAAAAAAACAAAAACAAAAACAAAAAAACAAAAACAAAAACCCTCACTAGAAATTTCTCAAAAGAAGGCACACAAATAATGAACAGGTAAATGAAAAATGCTAAACATCACTAATCATCAGAGAAATGTAAATCAAGACTACAATGAAATGTCATCTCATAGCAGTTAGAATTACTACTATCAAAAATAACAGAGGTGGATTGAGGCTGCAGGCCCGACCCTTCCGAATCTCCACGCATCCCCACTGTTCTTCCTCCTTGGACCCCAGGTAGGTTGCCTGGGACTTTAAGGGGAACCCCCACCCCACCCCACCTGAAATCCAGATCGAGCCGGTCAGCAGTTCCGGACACCAGGCAGACTGAGGCTGCAGACCCGACCACCCTGGTACTGTCATTCATCGTCTGATCCCTTTCCACTAGCCTTTGGATTGTTTGAATTTTGGCGATTACTTTTTCCATTTTGTTTTTCTTTGCTCTTGGGGTGTTGCTTATTTGGTCAGTTGAAGGCTCACCACTCCTTAGAAACAGCGAGGACTTTGGGCCATCCAGGGCTAGTGACAACAGTTAATGGTAATTGTGAGGAACAGGTAGGCGAACCATAAGATAAATCATCAATTTTCTAAGCCTGTACAATTTTAAGAATCAGAGATACCTTAAATAAGTTAGGAAGAAACATATAGATTACCTGATGACTAGGAACAATCTCAGAGGCTCAAGAAATATGAGCAACCAACAAAAGGCCTCTCCCTCAAGGGAAATCATCAAGCCTACATCACCCACAGTCAATACAATGGACGTCGTGGACATGTCTGATAAGGAATTTAGAATATTTGTAGTGACCAAACTAACTGAGATGGAAGAGAAAAGAGACAAGGAGCTCCAGGAGATGAGGAAGTCCTTTAATGACT
>NW_006206380.1:545255-546110 GCF_000334495.1 Tupaia belangeri chinensis | reverse complement strand
TATATTGATTTTATATCCTGCAACTTTACTGTATTCATGTATTACTTCCAGAATTTTTTTCATGGAAACCATTGGGTCTTCTATGTATACAAACATATCATCTGAGAATACAGAGAGTTTCACCTCTTCTTTTCCTATTTGAATGCCTTTTATTTTTTTCCTCTTTTCTGATTGCTTTGGTGAGGGCTTCCTCACTAATATATTGAAAGGGAGTGGAGAAAGTGGGCATCCTTGTCTTGTACCCATTTTCAGTGGGAAAGCTTTCAGCTTTTCTCCATTCAGGATGAGGTTTGCTATGGGTTTTTCATAAATAGTTTTTATAATGTTGAGAAATGACACTTCTGTGCTGATTTTGCTGAGAGTCTTGATCATGAAGGGATGTTATATCTTATCAAATGCTTTCTCTGCATCAATCGATATGACCATATGGTTTTTATCTTTCTTCCCATTAATATGGTGTATTACATTTATGGTTTTGTGTATGTTGAACTAACCTCAAATTTCTGGAATAAAGCCTACCTAATCATGATATATAATCTTTTTAATAAGTTGTTGTATATGATTTGTTAATATCTTGTTGAGAATCTTTGCATCTACATTCATCAGAGATATTGGTCTGTAGTTTTCCTTCCTGGTCCTGCCCTTATATGTTTTAAGAATAAGGGTGATAGAGGCTTCATTGAATGAATTAGGGAGAGATTCACCTTTTTGGAACTTGAGAAATAACTTGAGTAGAATGGGGGTTAACTCTTTGAAAGTTTTATAGAATACAGAAGTGAAGTCATTAGGGCCAGGGCTTTTCTTTGTTGGAAGGCTATTTATTACTGATTCAATCTCTTGGCTTTTTATGGACCT
>NW_006206380.1:530017-543455 GCF_000334495.1 Tupaia belangeri chinensis | reverse complement strand
ACTGTTGATGATGACATGTATAGTATTCTCAACTGGATTGGTCTGAGAAGTATTTCATGATGGGCAAAGTATTTTTACAAGCAAAATGAGAAATAGCGATTGACTGTTTTAAAAAATAATAATAATAATAATGATTGGGGAAAACATAGAAAAGATATCAAATATTGAAGCGGGTAGATTAATGTCTTTTTACTGACTGACATGCATGGCATTCCCTTTTGAAAAAGCCATGTAATACACTGTAAAGTTATATGTAATCCAATGTAATATAAAGAAGATTATGATGATAATAAAAAATAAAAAAATTAACTGCTTGCTTATTTAATAAATATGTTAAAATGACAGTTGTCATGAGTACCAGTAGAGAGACAGTTTTTTGCTACCTTTCTTGGTTTTGCTAAAGAAATACTAATACTAAAAAAAAAAAAAAAAAAAAGTAACAAAAAACAAGTGTTGGTTAGGTTATTGAGAAAAGTGAATTTGTTTGTCTTTTTTTTTTAAGAGGTTTTTTGCTATAGGGTGCATGATGCACTCTCCGGAAAGACAGACAGCGAGAGACAGAGAGACAGAAAGCGAGAAATCACACCCCAAGGGAGATGGCCTTGCCAAAATCCCTCCTCCATCATCTTCTCGGGATCTTGGGTATGCATGCACATACGACCGGCGTGAGTTTAAAGCACTGGGTCTAGGACTCAAACCGTGGTCAACTACATGGGCGTCCAGTGACATAGCCATTACGCCAACTGCTGGTCTTGAGAAAAGTGAATTATTATATACTGTTAGTGGAAATGTAAATTAGTACAGCCATTGTGGAAAACAGTATAAAGGTTTCTAGAACAATTAACACATGATCCAGTAGTTCTATTAGTGAGTGGAATGAGATCTCTATGTCAGAGAGGTACATGAACAGCCATGTTTATTTAAGTATCATTCACAATGCTAAGTTATAGAATCAACCTAAAGAACTGTCAACAAATTAATGGATAAAGAAGATGTTGTGTGTATACATGTATATGTAATAGAATATTATTCATCTGTTAAAAATAATGAAATCCTGTCATTAACAGTAACATAGACAAACCTGGATAATGTTATGTTAAGTGAAATAACAGGCACAGGAAGATGAATACTATTATATTTTCTCACTCATATGTGGAATCTAAAAATTTGTTCTCACAGAAATAGAGGACATAACAGTAGGTACCAGGGAATGGGGATGGGAGAGATTGATCAATAGATAAAAGTTACAGTTTCCTTCTTTCCTTTTTTTTTTGTTTTTTTTTTTTTTTTTTTTGAGAGGTTTTTGCTATAGGGCGTGTGTGCTCACGAGAAAGACAGAGCGAGACTGAAAGACAGAAAGCGAAAAATCACCCCCTATGGGGGATGACCACACTGCAACCCCTTCTCCTCCATTCTCCTCTCAGAATCTTGGGCACACGTACACACACACCTGGTGTGAGTCTAAGCCACCTGGAGAGAGACTCAAACCATGGTTGACTATATGGGAGTCCAGTGATATAACCATTACACCAACTGCTGTTCCCCCAAAGTTACAGTTTCAACAGATACAAAATTACAGTTAGGAGAAACAAGTTCTGGTGTTCTATGGTGAGAAATGTTTAAGGTGATGAATATATGCTAATTACCCTGACTGGAAAATTATACAATGGACACATATATCAAAACCTCACATTGTACCCATAAATATGTATAATATCATGTTGATCATAAATTTAAAAAAACAACAAAATGAAGACAGAAAGTCTTGAGATGTTTATTAGTAAAACTTATTTTCTTGAATTGATATGGAGCAACCCAGAACTTGTGACCAACGTTGAAGCAACCCAGGGCTGATAACTGTCTTGGCTTTCTGTTTCCCCATGAGCTAACTGCTCCTCCCCTGAACTGTTGAAGCCTTGAGGAGGTTGAATTCCATGCTTCTCTGCCAGCTCCATATTAGGGTGGACACTGAGCTCCTTCCCTGATAGAACATTTCAAGCATGCTGAAACTGCCTCTCCCCAATTCACCCATAAAAGACTATGTCCAACTCTAAGCCAGGGTCAGAGATTCAGCGTTAACTCCTCCATGTCCACTGGCATAATAAACAGTTCTCCAAATCTCTTCAAGTGCTTCTTTCTATTCCTAGGCATCTGATTTTCTATAACATTTTGGTGCATTGGCCAGGAAGTGTAATCAGGCTGGACTTTGAGTTGCCAATCCCAGGGCATTCCCCTTTGCAATTGGCACTACAGACTACAGTGTGGAGAAATAGGTGTGCCCCCATCTTGTTTGATGGGATCCCTCAGCTGGTGTGCCTGCCCTGAGACTGAGCATTCCTGGATCATCAGACTCTGGTTGGAGAGAAAGACCAACTCCTGGCTCCTGATACATCAACCCTGGTCAACTCTGGTAATCTGGTAAACTCCTGGGGATCTGTAGAGCCCTAGTCAGACCTACTCAGATAGAGTAGAGGAGGAGACCCACTCACTCTCCTTCAGTCGCAGGACCAGCAGTTAGATTTCATCTGGTGAATGGCTGATGTAGGGAGAGAATGCAAAACCACTGAATGAGAGTGTGAATGCCTGTAACAAGTAAATGTGTTTATGGCTCCATGACCTCGGCTACTGAGCATGATTGGGTCCACACCTGTGGCTCTGTAATGGCTAAATGGCAAAATTGACACTGGGGGACACAGTCCCTCCCTGCATGTTCAATCCACTGGAGGATTTATATCCACTTGCCTATTGCCAAAGTACTGCAAAATCCTGTGAGGGACACAGCCAGATCGACACTTGACTGGCTCTCTCTGGAGAGCACCCACCCTTGGTCTGTTGTGACACCATTCATGGGAGAGGGGACACAAAAGCCGATGGGAGGGTTTTCTCTGTAGAGGTAAATAGGAAGAGTAATGAATGTCAGGTAATTGATTTTGTCCCTGGACATTGGGACATGAATTTCAACTGACTGTAACACATTTATAGATAGGTTGCAAAAATCTAGCAAACTCAAGTAAAGAATGTAGATGCAGCTGAGGTGTTGGAGCAACTAGCCTTTGAAAATGCTAATTTGGATTATCAAGAAGTGTTGAAGGAAATTTACAACCTGTGATGACCTTCGGCTCAGTCTTCATAGCAACTTAATAACTCTTAATAACCTGGTAGCCCTGATAACAGCCTGACAACTCTGTTTAGTGCTGACAGACACTGGCATTCAGTTAACCCTTTTTCATCCCTGGGTGTTCAGGTCTTTCTGTTCATGGGCAGTTGCTTTGGAGTGTCTGTTTCTCCCTTATAATTTTTTTTTCAAATGTTTAAAATCTTAAACTGTTATCAATAAAAATGTTGTGTCCTATTTTGGAAAATTTGTTGAACAGTTTCTGTTTGTTTGTAAAATATGTATCAATGTATAAAACAAACTCTCAAAATTTATGTAAAACAAAAAAAAGGGGGAGAAGAACTGGGTCCCCTCCTTACATGGGCTGCCAAATTACTCTACCTAACCATGTTCAAATTAAATAATTCAAATTTGACTTTTGACTCAAAATCACATCAGTGGAGCACCATCTGGCAGCATTTATCATCTACTCAAAAGCTTCCTCCAGCCAGTTATTTCCCAAGCCCTCTGGGAGATGTAGTCTTTTGATATCTTAAGAGATCAGAGATATTTGAGCCATGCCTCTCGGTGCTGCCATGGAAAAACCCCAATCCAAATCAACCAAGCCCACTGTGCTGGATTGTATGTTAGCTCATTTCAAAAAGGGTTTCATTGGTGACTATGGGTTCAAAATGAAATGGAGAAAGTGAGAGCTCTTTATGAGGTCAAATGGTCCTCTTTCAAAGTAGGATGGCCTCTGGGAACCTTACAGCTTCCTACCGTGTGGCTATATACAACATTGTTACTGGCACTCCAGGCTACTCCAATCGATTTCCCTGTGCTGACTCCTGGCTGCTGATAACCCAGGTTCCTCCACCATGGGCACATATTTGCATAAAGGGGAAGAAACAATGCACTATTTTGGCTGCCTATGTCCTGCCCCTGGTGCCAGACCCCTACCAAAAGAAACCTACAGCTCTAATTCTGCAGGACCTCCCTCCAGAAGAGGAGCCACTAACAGTCCCCCCACCCCCACATATGTCTCAGCTGTCGAATCAAACTGGCAATTGAGACCACAAGGCCATCTGTTTCTCCAGGACCTGAAGAAGTGCCTGAAGAGCCAGCACTGGCTCAGGGAATGAAAGTTAGGGCAAAGAAACTTACCAACACGACAAAAATCTCAGAAATAATTCAGAAGACAAATGAGTCATCTGGGCAATTTTATAAGAGGCTTTGTGCAGTATAATCCATTAGACCCTGAAGGTTCAGAAAACCAGCAAATGATTAACACAGCCTTTGTTGCTCAATCAGTCCCTGACATCCATAAAAATCTCCAGGGGAAGAATTTGCTGGGATGAGCACCACCCAATTCCTGGAGATTGCTAATCGAATCTTTATGAATTGAGACCAAGAGGAAACAGATCAGCAGATGAAGCAAAAGGCAGCCCTGCTGGGCACTGGAATTATACAACCAGATGCTCCACAAGGTCCCAGAGGAGGGGCCAAAACCTGGCCACCCAGGGCTCAGGCCAACCCAATGCACATACTGCAAAGAGGATGGACACTGAAAAGGTGAATGTCCCAAGCAGAAGGCAAGGCAAGCCAAGGGAGAATGACCAATAATCCACCAGGGGCCCTCAAGCCCTTCCACTCAGAACCCCCAAGGGACCTCCTGGCCATGATGGAATAAGAATAGTATCAATCAGGGGACCAGTAGTTAGTATAATGGCTATGTCGCTGGACTCCCACGTAGTCGACCGTGGTTCAAGTCCTGGACCCGGCGGCTTAAACTCGTGCCGGGCATGTGTGCATGCGTGCCCAAGATCCCAAGAGGAGAATGGAGGAGAAGGGACTGTGGCGTGGCCTTCCCCCCTGGGGGGTGATTTCTCACTTTCTATCTCTCTGTCTCTCTCTGTCTGTCTGACGAGCGCACGCACCCTCTAGTGAAAACCTCTCAAAAAAAAATAGTACCAATCAGGCGATCCTGGACCCCCAGGAGCCCCTTGTCAATGTCAAAGTGGGGGGGGGGGCTCAGCCAATGACATTCATGGTGGATGTCAGAGCTGAACACTCCATTTTCACCCAGCCCCTGGCCTCCCTGTCAGGTTGAAAAGCCACCATCATGGAGGCCACTGGAAACACTAAAACTCAGCTCTTTGTACAGGTGAGAAGCTGCCAATTGGGAGAGCACCTGGTTACCCACAAATTCTTGTACCTGCTTGATTGCCAGTCTCATTTCTGGAAAGAGACCTATTGACTAAACTCAGAACACAAATCAACTTTGACTCATCAGGATTGGCTATATTGACTGTCAGCCCTGCAAAATCCTGACTGTAACAGTACCCTGAGAGGAAAAATGGCAAATATTCATCCCCGGAGAAACACTTCCTACAGACTTAGAAAATTTTCCAAATCAGAAAACTAGGTGTACAATGCTCCAATATGTGGACAAACTTGTGCTTACTGGAGTGACCTGAGAAAATTGCTGGAAGGGAACTCTCAAGTCTCCCAAAAGCCACCCCCATACCCCTGATGAACATCATTGGAGAATGTCAGACAGAGAAGTTCTGGAAGAAGATGGATGATGTAGACTGCCAGTTAAAAGACTACATACCCCAGTCCCTGGGATATTCATTAGTAAAGCAGCACCATGAGTTGACTCACTGGGGAAAGACCAACCTGGAGCATGTGATGCGAGACTTGTGCCCAAAATAACCCTGCCCAGGGGCCAACTTGACCAGCTGCAATACAAGCCACTGGGACAACTTCCCTGGAGATGCTAGAGGCAGACTTCTCAAAAATACTACCATGCCAGGGCTATAAGCACTTACTAGTTCTTGTTTTCACTTACTCAGATTGAGTGGAAACCTTTTCTATGTGAACTGAAAAGGCCAGGGAAGTCATTTTAACACTTCTGAAGGAAGTTATACCTCGGTTTTGACTCTCCTTTATGATCGGGTCAGACAATGGCCCTGATTTTATGGCAGAAGTCACACAAGGAGTAGCAAAGGCCTTAGGCATAAAATGAAAACTTCACACTGCTTACTTACCTCAGAGTTTTGAGAGGATGGAACAAATGAATTGCACCCACAAGTTCACCCTAGCAAAGTTCTTTCAGGACACTGGGCTCCTATGGGTGGATGTCCTACCACTGACCCTGCTCTGAGTTTGACACACCCTACGGAAACAAGGTTTGACTGGCCACAACCTTTAGTCACCCAGGTCTAATTGGCTGATATCCACCAGCTGGTCAAGGCAGTCCTAACTCAGAATCTAATGGCCTTGGGAAAGACTTTAAAGAAAATAGTCCATGTAACCTTAGAAAGAGTCCCTGTTCCCCTCAAAAACTGGGTACACACACATGAGCCTGAGGATCTGGTGTGGGTGAAAAATTAAAAAAAGAGAATCACTGCAGCCCATCTGGTTGGTGCCATATGTTATTGTGCTTATTACCCCTACTGCAGTTACAGTGGCAGGGCTAGCCCCATAAATTCACCACTCACAAGTGAAGCAAGCTACAGCACCCAAGGATCCTGGGACCTGGGTGGTGAAAAGTCACCCTGAGCAACTGACTGAGGTGACCTTGTAGAGGACCAAGACCCGTCATCAAGACTACAGCCCTGCTGCAATCACTCCTGGACTGGCTGCTCTACACACAACAGAAGCTTGAGGAGTCTACAGACCTGTTTTGATCACTCTGGAAGCTGATCTATCTATATGCACAGTAGAAGCTTGAGGACAGCAATTAATGACATCCGTACAATACCCTTACAACTTCCCTCCTTGAAGCCATCAAATATCAACTGTTTGTCACTACTCCAGGAAGCTATGTTTACTGCCTTCCTGTTAATTGACCCTCCTCAAGTATGGTGAGGAGGCTCAAGAAGGGGAAATGATTGAGACTAGCAGTTGGCATAATGGCTATGTTGCTGGACTCCCATGTAGTCTACCACAGTTCGAGTCCTGGGCCCAGTGGCTTAAACTCACCCCAGTACATATGCATGTGTGCCCAAGATCCCGAGAGGGAATAGGGGAGAAGGGATTGTGGTGTGGCCATCCCCCCTGGGGGGTGATTTTTTGCTTTCTGTCCCTCCGTCTCTCTCTGTCTTTCTGGAAAGTTCATGCATCCTATAGCAAAAACATCTAAAAAAAAAAGAGGGGGGAATGATATAGAGCAACCCAGAACTTGTGAGGAACCTTGAAGCAACTCAGGGCTGATAGCTGCCTGGGTTTTTTTATTCCTCTACAAGCTAGCTGCTCCTCCCCTGAACTGTTGAGTGACTGAAGGTTGAATTCCCTACTTCTCTGACAGCTCCCATATTAGGGCAGACACTTAACTCTCTCCCTAATAGAACACTCCATGTGTGCTGAAACTGCCCCTCCCCAATTCCTCCTTAAAAGAATAAGTCCAAGTCTGAGCCAGGGCCAGAGAGTCAGAGCATTAACTCCTCCATTCCTGCCGGCATAATAAACAGTCCTAATTTCTCCAAGTACTGCTTTCTGTTCCTCAGCATTTGGTTTTCTACAACAGAATCACTTTTCTTGGGAGCCAGCAGTTAGTGTAATGGCTATGTCGCTGGACTCCCACGTAGTCGACTGCAATTCGCTTCCCAGACCCAGTGGCTTAAAACTCATGCCGGGCACATGTGTGTGCATGCCCAAGATCCTGAGAGGAGAATGGAGGAGAAGGGATTGTGGCGTGACCATCCCCCCTGGGGGGTGATTTGTCGCTTTCTGTCTCTACATCTCTTTCTGTCTGTCTGGCAAGCGCATGTGCCCTATAGTGAAAATCTCTCAAAAAAAAAAAAAAAAAGAATCACTTTTCTTGATGATAGACTCTGTCACAGAAGGTGAGATATTTGACAAATAGGTTAAAAATTATGCTCTGTCAATACTCTTCTCCGTCCTTCTAATTCTGGTATTGTTCTACGCCTTTATCACAAAAATAATGTATAAATCATAAAACTTCAAAAAATTTCTTCAATGAGTTAACCATAGTCAGTCTTTTGAATCTTGTTGTCTCCAATTATAACTCTCTAATTATAGGTCAGGTCTCTTTGGTAGCTACCTTAATTCTTCTCCGTAGGCATTAAAGCTTCTTGAGTGTTAGGAAGCTAGTGGGGCTTCTAAAATGTTTCCTGAATATTAGAAGAATCTTGCTCTTAGATTTGAATGAAGCAGGTGATGCCCAAGCAGACTCAAAATTATGAACCAGTTGTTTTTCAGATTCAATCTGAAATCTACCTGTAAATTAAATTGTGTATATTTTGGGGACCAGCATTTGGCATAATCACTGGACTCCCATGTAGTCAAGGGCAGTTCGAGTCCCAGACCTGGCGGCTTAAAGTCACATCAGGCATGTGTGCATGTGTGACCAAGATCCCGAGAGAATGGAGGAGAAGGGATTGCAGCGTGGCCAACTCCCCTGGTGAGTGATTTCTCACTTTCTGTCTCTCTGTCTTTCTGGTGAGCGCATGTGCCTTATAGCAAAAACCTCTCAAAATATTGTGCATATTTGTAATAAAAAAATAGAAAAACCAAAAACTACTGTCTTTTCAATGTTAGAAATAAACAAAACAAGATAATTTGGAATTTGAAAGTTAGTATTTTATTATTACTATTTATTTATAGTAAATGTTGATTGCTTAAAAGAAAAAAAATTGGTTATAATAAGAGAATGTGAAAAAATATTTTAGATTATAAGCCATATTCTGGGTATTTATGAGTATGCACACAGCATATTCAGGGAGACCTGAGAGCATAAACCTGGGACCTTCCCATATGGATTCAGCATCATGAAATATTGCATTACTACTGTGCCAGTGTGACTGACCAGTAGTGTGCAATTTCATTACAATATTTGAAAAGTTGTGGGCTAACTGGCACACACTCCTCATTATTTTGTAATTGTGGTTATATAAGAATAAAACGTTATTTTTTTCCAGTCACAATTTGCTTTTCTAAATGGCTACTAAGGTGTTAGAGCATAGATACTTACTGGTTTGTTTGGAACTACTTACTTTATAAACAAGAGTGTTAGCTGTTTCTTTTGGTCTAAAGATAGAGTAAAATAATTACTGATGCTACAATTACTATGATGTCACATACTAAGAAAGTCTGGGAAATTATCCTAATCCATAAAAATAGATTTGAAATTGGGGATTCAGAGAGTATTGGGTATTCAGAGAGTATAAGGGACATTCCCCAAAGTCAAAGACCCTCAAGT
Source organism: Tupaia belangeri chinensis (assembly GCF_000334495.1). Classification (NCBI taxonomy): domain Eukaryota; kingdom Metazoa; phylum Chordata; class Mammalia; order Scandentia; family Tupaiidae; genus Tupaia; species Tupaia belangeri. Next base: position 534,135 of record NW_006206380.1, on the reverse strand, counting down.
TCTTATTCTACTCTAATGTTCCTGTTTTCCATGTCACTATCTTCCCCATATTCACTAATTAAGGTGTCTTACTTTTGATTTTTATTGTCCAACACTCGCTAATATGTTGTGTTTACTTCTTTTGATTCTATTAATATTTTCAAATACTAATAGAGACATTGCATGAATATGAGCTGACAATGGTGCCTTTAAGCTAAGCAGAGACAAGGTTCTATGCTGTGAGTGAAGGTCCTGTTTTCTTGAGCTCAAAACTGCAATGTGGTGAAACTTGAAGCTATTTGTCAATCACAGAAGTCTGGGTGAAACAAGAGGAGGCTAGTTTTAAGCTGCAAGATACAAGATGTTCCACAGCTTCAGTTGATAACAAAAATATACAGCTTCACATCTCAATTCTCCCTCCCCCTTGGCCTACAAAATAATAAACCTTGGAATGGCTCAGGACCATGCTAGTCCTCTATCAGAGATCACCTGATCCCCACTTTCCTTTACTGTGTGTTCTTTCTAATCCACCATTGCTTCCCCTCAGGTTCACATCTTCCCATGCCGACCATGGCAAAACTGTATAGTTTGAGAATATATTTCTATGAAGTGCATTCCTTAAGATAGAGGTATTTTAATGAATTTCAATCTAAATCTAATTTAAAGTAAATGTCCAATCACTTTATAGGCAAAGCATAAAAAAGCAATTTGAGAAATTAATATTAACTATTTGTTCCCTGGATTTTCATAGGTTTGTTTATCGCATTTTTATCTTTAAAGTTCAAGAATTAAAGCATCAGTTCAGTTGATACACATGTTACCTACTTTTCTCATCTTTTCAGTGAGAGAAGTTCAATTAGCTTTTGCCAGTCTATAATTAATAGTTAACTAATATGACATGTATATTGTAACTGTGATAGTAACTACTACATATTTTTTAATTGGTGGATATTAACACATTTAATATGTTTATTCTCAATCTTGTATAAATCCAGTGACCAGAATTTACTTTCATCAAGAGTGAAGAATTTATTATTAGGGCAGCCAAACTAGTCACCACGTTTTTCTCCCTGTAGTTACAACAACAGTCAAAGCCTGTAAATATGCCTTTATCTGACATATGGCTGCACAAATACATTGCACCTTAGAACTTTATGGATGTTTAAGTACCAAGTTTTATAATTTAGATACAACCAGGTCATGTAAACAAGCTCCACAGTAATTTTGTTAAAAATGGCTGTTAGAGACAGAAAATTCTCACTGAAAAGAGCACTTATCTTATATTTTAATTCAATATATATTTACTCTGAAGAAATTAATCAATTTTTTTTTTTTTTTGCTATAGGGTGCGTGCGCTCACCAGACAGAGAGAGACATAGAGACAGAAAGCGAAAAATCACCCCCCAGGGGGGGATGGTCACACTGCAATCCCTTCTCCTCCATTCTCCTCTTGAGATCTTGGGCACACACGCACATGCGCCTGGTGTGAGTTCTAAGCCACCGGGTCTGGGACGCGAACTGCAGTCGACTACGTGGGAGTCCAGCGACATAGCCATTATGCTAACTGCTGGTTCCCAAGAACATAATCAATTTTAAAAGACAGAAAATGAAAAATAAAAATAATAATTAGTACGATAAATACTTTTTCTTTGTTGAAAAAGATAGATGGATAAACTGAAAAAGCCCTAAATTTGAGAGAGATTGCCTGTAAGGTTACTGGTCCCAAAACATGGACCTGGGGTTCAGTAGGGGAAGACATTAGTTTATTACTTGTATAAGCAGGATAAAATGCTCCATTCATGTGTTCCATGGCAGCATAAAGAATGACCCATGCCACCACTGAGCACAGGCTTAGTTTATATACATTAAGATCAAAGAGTACATGCATCACCTATAAAATCAGCTCAGATTCCCTGTCTCCAAGGCAGGGTTATTGTCTTCATGAAAAGTTTGTAATAATAGTTCAGATTATTGATTAGCAGAATCTCTAGAGCTTGAACAGTAATTTAGTACCTCTACTCTTGGGATGTTGACATGGGAGAGGGGCACATACCTTTTGAATAACCGCTGCCATGAGCCAGTTATATGAAGTGAAGGAATGGTAATGAGATATACACAAGGTCTAGCTGGACCAGCAGCCAGGTCTCAGAAAGATAGGGCAAAGAAAGAAGGGAAAGAAGACCTCAATATATGGAATCTACCTGCAACAGAATTAGCTCTGCCTTAAGGACCAGAATTTTGGAAAAAGGAAACTGATTTGTATGATCAGCTTCAGGGTTAATGCACCAAAAGTGGAATCTAGGTCTAAAAAAGAGATAGTAGACTTACTATTATTTTTTAATTTTACAAAAGTAGTCATAAAAAATTCAAGCTTTATTTATTTTCTGATTGGCAGAAGATGTGTGTGCTTACCAGAGACAGAGAGGCAGAAAGAAGAGAGAAAAAATAATTTCCCAATGGGGTATGGTCACTCCACAAACACTTCTCCTCCATGGCTCTATCCTGTCTGAATTTTTATTCCTGGTGTGCTTCTCAAGTTGCCAGGACCAGTATTTGAGCCATGTGGTTGACCACGTGGGATTCATCTCCCTTAATCATTAGGCCATGGAATAAGCCCCTCAAGTTTTCTTAATAAAGTCAATGTTATGATTATGAATAAAATCAATGACAATAATCTCTTGCAAATTATGTTTGGGATTACACTGAAGAATAAGGTGAAATAAGTGCATTTAACTCTTTATTCTAATAGTTTTGATAATGAGGATGGAATGTTAACAAGTAGAAATATATTGCTTCTAAATTAAAAGATTCACAGTATAGCTCACTTTTTAAATCACCAATTGATATTAGTTTAATTTCATGCACATGAGAAATGTAAAAATAAATTGAAGAATTGTGTTTTATACTAATTAATTGTTCTTCAGAATAAAAAATAAATAAATTAATTAATTTATTTATTGGAGAGGTTTTTCGCTATAGGGCACATGCGCTCGCCAGACAGAGAGAGACATAGAGACAGAAAGTGAGAAATCGCCCCCCAGGGGGGATGGTCACACCACAATCCCTTCTCCTCCATTCTCCTCTTGGGATCTTGGGCACGTACGCACACGCGCCTGGCGTGAGTTTTAAGTCACCGGGTCCGGGAAGTGAACTGCAGTCGACTACGTGGGAGTCCAGTGACAGCCATTACGTTAACTGCTGGTTCCCAAAAAATAAATTTAAATATCAGTTCTATTCATAGTTGTGTTGGGTCACAACACTGCCCTTTTAGACCTACCATTTTATTTTTCTGACAGGGCACCAGAGATCTGTGAAAAAGTATAGAATTTAGTTATTTTCTGTGATTGCATATTCTAAATATTCAGAATGTACTTCGAACTTTTTTATTTCATTTTCTTTTATACATTCAATCACATTGTTTAGCTTACAAGTGAATATTTCAGTATGTAAACATTTCTCCCTAGTCCAGTTGATAAAACTATAAAATATCTTAAACAGATAATACCACATTTCTTTGTCCCATTAATGCTCTGCCTTCCTATTTTTCTTCTAAATGTCCTTCCTCAGGCCCTACTCTTCCACACACACTATATCTGGTATTTATACTCATTTACCATCAGTCAGTTTCAGTCAAAGAGTGCGGTCACTTGGTTTATATTAAGGAGCGAGATACAATGTCTTTCCTTCATAGCCTCGCTTGCTCACTCAGCAGCAAATCTTCCATATTCTTCCACTTTCTGTCAAAAACCATGTTTTTTTGTTTGTTTGTTTGTTTTTGTTTTTTGCTTTTTTTAATGGCTGAATACTATTCCATAGAGTATATGTGCCACAACTTTTCTATCCATTCATCTGTTCAGGGGCATTTGGGTTATTTCCATGACTTAGCAATTGTGAATAGTGCCACAATAAACATCGATGTGCAAGCACTTTTCCAATGAATAATTCTTCTGTCTTTTGGCTAGATACCAAGGAGTGGGATTGGTGGATCATATGGTAGTTCTATTTGTAGATTTTTGAGCGATCTCCAAATTGTTCTCCACAGTGGCTGGACCAATTTACATTCCCACCAGAAGTGTAAGAGAGTTCCTCTTTCACCACACCCCCACCAACACTTATCTTTTTTTTTTTTTTTTTAATTA
>NW_006206380.1:519587-528490 GCF_000334495.1 Tupaia belangeri chinensis | reverse complement strand
CAAATTCTATGATTGTCTTTTCTAGATCTGTGAAGAATATTTCTGGTATTTTGATTGGAATTGAATTAAACATGTAGATTAATTTGGGTAGAATTGTCATTTTTATTATATTAATTCTTCCAATCCAGGATTATGGGATGTCCTTCCACTTTTTAATGTCATTTTCAATTTCTCTATTTAGCTTCTCATAGTTTTCCTTGTGGAGGTCTTTAACTTCTTTGGTTAGATTTATTCTTAAGTATCTTATACTTTTTGTGGTATTGGTAAATGGAATAACTTTTTAAAGTCCTATCTCTGTCTGCCTGTTGTTCATACATAGAAATGCTATAGATTTCATGGAACCAGCAGTTAGCATAATGGCTATGTCGCTGGACTCCCATGTAGTCGACCGCGGTTCGTGTCCCAGACCTGGTGGCTTGAAAAACTCACGCCAGGCACGTGTGCGTGCGTGCCCAAGATCTCGAGAGGAGAATGAAGGAGAAGGGATTGCGGCATGGCCGGGGGTGATTTCTCGCTTTCTGTCTCTCTGTCTCTCTCTGTCTGTCTGGAGAGCACACACACCCTATAATGAAAACCTCTCAAAAAAAAAAAAAAGAAAGAAAAAAAGAAAGAAATGCCATAGATTTCCGTATATTGATTTTATATCCTGCAACTTTACTGTATTCATGTATTACTTCCAGAATTTTTTTCATGGAAACCATTGGGTCTTCTATGTATACAAACATATCATCTGAGAATACAGAGAGTTTCACCTCTTCTTTTCCTATTTGAATGCCTTTTATTTTTTTCCTCTTTTCTGATTGCTTTGGTGAGGGCTTCCTCACTAATATATTGAAAGGGAGTGGAGAAAGTGGGCATCCTTGTCTTGTACCCATTTTCAGTGGGAAAGCTTTCAGCTTTTCTCCATTCAGGATGAGGTTTGCTATGGGTTTTTCATAAATAGTTTTTATAATGTTGAGAAATGACACTTCTGTGCTGATTTTGCTGAGAGTCTTGATCATGAAGGGATGTTATATCTTATCAAATGCTTTCTCTGCATCAATCGATATGACCATATGGTTTTTATCTTTCTTCCCATTAATATGGTGTATTACATTTATGGTTTTGTGTATGTTGAACTAACCTCAAATTTCTGGAATAAAGCCTACCTAATCATGATATATAATCTTTTTAATAAGTTGTTGTATATGATTTGTTAATATCTTGTTGAGAATCTTTGCATCTACATTCATCAGAGATATTGGTCTGTAGTTTTCCTTCCTGGTCCTGCCCTTATATGTTTTAAGAATAAGGGTGATAGAGGCTTCATTGAATGAATTAGGGAGAGATTCACCTTTTTGGAACTTGAGAAATAACTTGAGTAGAATGGGGGTTAACTCTTTGAAAGTTTTATAGAATACAGAAGTGAAGTCATTAGGGCCAGGGCTTTTCTTTGTTGGAAGGCTATTTATTACTGATTCAATCTCTTGGCTTGTTATGGACCTATTCAGGATTTCTATATCCTCCTGGCTCAATCTTGGTAGATTATATGTGTCCAGGAATTTGTTCATCTCATCAAGATTGTTTTGTTTCTTGGCATATAGTTGTTCATAGTATCCTCTAATGAAGTTTCGTATTTCTTCTTTGTCTGTTGTTATATTTCCTACTTCATTGCAGATTTCATTCACCTGGTTCATTTCTCTCTTCTTCTTAGTAACTCTCACTAGCATTGTATCCATTTTGTTTTTCTTTTCAAGAATCAGCTTTTACTTTCATTTATTTTCTTTATAGTCGTTTATTTTCTATTTCATTTATTTCTGCTCGTATCTTTATTATTTCCTTTCTCTTTGAGTTTTTTGGATCTTTTTGCTGTTGCTTTTTCAATTTTGTAAGGCATGATGTTAGGTGATCCATTTGCTTTCTTTCTGTCTTCCTCTTATGTGCACTAATTGCTAAGAACTTCCCTCTTATGACTGTTTCAGCAGTGTACCAAAGACTATGGAAACTCATGTCCTCATTGTCATTGGCTTCCATGAATCTTTTTAGTTCAGTCTTTATTTCTTCAGTAGTTGTGGAGTCATTCAAATGTAGGTTATTTAGTTTCCATGTATTTGAGTGTTTTTGAGGATTTCTTTTGAACTTAAACTCAAGTTTAATACCATCTTGATCAGAGAAGATGCTGGATGTAGATTCTGTGCCTTTGTATCTGTAGAGTCTTGCTTTGTGCCCTATGATGTGATCAATCTTCATAAAGGTTCCATTTGGGGGTGAGAAAAAAGTGTATTTCATGGTTTTTGGATGGAAAGTTCTATAGATGTCTGTTAAGTCCATTTGACTTATGGTTTCATTTAGATCCTTTATCTCTTTACCTATTTTTTGTCTAGATGACCTGTCCAGAGGGGATACTGCAGTGTTGAAGTCTCCAGCAATTAATGTATTGCAGTCTATCTTACCTTTTAGATCTAACAGTCATCCCTTCACATATTTGGGAGTTCCTGTGTTAGGTGCATAGATATTTATAAGCATTATATCTTTCTGATCTATTGACTCTTTTACTACAATATAGTGCCTTTCTTTGTCTCTTCAAACAGTTTTTGTTTTAAAACCTATTTTGTCAGACATTAGTATCACAACTCCAGCTCTTTTTTGGTTCCCATTTGCATGGAAAACCTTTGTACAACCCTTCACTTTCAGTTTATGTATGTCTTCATCATTGAGGTTGGTTTCCTGTAGGCAACAGATAGAGGGTTTATTATTTTTTAATCCATTTAGCTAGTCTGTGTCTCTTTATTGGAGAATTTAATCCGTTCACATTCATGTTATTATCTAAGTTACTGGATCTGTCCTGATGTTTAAGTTGGCAATTGTCTTAGTTGCCTTTTATTGTTTTTTTGTTTGTTTGTTTGTTTCTGTCTGTTAATTTAGTTTTCCTGGAACAGTACTTTCTTCAGGGTTTCTTGGAGAGCTGGTCTGGTGTTGGCAAATTCTTTCAGGTGTTGTTTGAGAAGATTTAATCTTTTTTTCTCATATAAAGGATAATCTGCAGGATATAATAATCTTGATTGAAATTCTTTCTCTCTTAACACTTTCATTACATCTTTCCATTCTTTTCTTACTTGCATTGTCTCCGTTGCGAGGTTCAGTGTTAGCCTGATAGGATGACCTTTGTAAGTCACTTCTCGTTTCTCACCAGTTTTAGTATCATGTCTTTATCTGTGGTCTTGGACAGTCTGGCTAAGATGTGCCTTGGTGAAGATCTTCTGGGGTTTATTCTATTAAGAATCCTTTGTATTTCTCGGGTCTAGATGCTTGAGTACCTTTCTAGACTTGGGAAATTTTCTTCCAGGTTTTCATGATATAGATTTTCCATGCCATAATTCGTTTCCTCACTTTCTAAGATGCCAATTATTTTTATGTTTGGGCGTCCTATGGAATCTAATATTTCTTGTATATTATCCTCATTTTTTTGGTAATTTCTCTATCTTTTTGGTGGTTTTCTTTTTTTTTTTTGAACAATAATTATTTAATTAATTTTTTCCTTTCATTTATTTATTTTTACATTTTTCCACAAACATTGACTTTACATAGGAAAAAATTTTTAGTTCATACTCCATAATTCTTGACAGTTTACAAACAACTTTCAAAATTTCAAAATACTGAATTTTAAAGATAATGTTCAAAATATGAATTATAATTTTGTATAATTTTATAACTCTATAACAACAGAAACAGCATGGTTTCAAATATATATATATATTTATATATATATATATTTAGAGTGCAGACACTTGGTGTATATCTAGGTCAGAGGTTTTATCTTCTACATAGGAGATTCGATCTTTAGCATGGTCTAATCGACTTTTAATACTTTCAAGAGAGTTTTTGATTTCTTGTATTACAGACTTCATCTCTAATAGCTCCATCTGATTGTTTCTCAGAGTGTCCATTTCTTCTTTCATATCTTGGAAGGACTTCCTAATCTCCTGTAGTTCATTGTCTCTTTTCTGTTCCAACTCATAGAATTTGGTCACCATGAATGTTCTAAATTCTTTCTCTGACATTTTGGTAACATCCTCAGATTTCAGGAGAGATGGTGGGGAGTTACTCTGTTTCTTTGATGGAGACATATTTCCTGATTTATTCAAACCTGAGGATCTTCTTCTACTTCTAGCCATTGGAAGATGTATTCACTTTTGAATGCCTCTTAGGAGCAAGTGTGTTTCCCTTCTGCTGTGAATTAATGTAAGCAAAAGTCTCTCTTCTGTTGTTTTTAGTAACGTGGTCTCAAGAGGTGTAGACACCCTATTCAGGTGTCTGAAGAGTAGTATCTCTATATTCATAGGTGGTTCATTACAGGGGAGGATCCCAGGGAACCTTACAATACTAGAGAATTTCAGAATTGTGATGCTAGGTCTGTCTACACCATCTGGCATGGTGGAGGATGAAGAAGAGAGGATAATGTAGGAGGAAAGAAAAGAGTAAAGAGGAGAGTAAAGAAACGTGCAGCAGGTGATCTTTCCAGGGACCTAGAGATGGAAATAGTGCTCTTCTGCAGAGCAAGGACCACTCTGTGAGACAAGGGAGAGGAGGGTATTAACAAAACAAAAAGGAGGAGCAAAAAGAAAAAACAATTAAAAAATCTGCCTACCTCTCTGGGGGGTGGGGTCCTGTTCTTGAAAGCCTGGAAGAGGGATGGGGGCAGTGGTACCCCTGCCTCAGTTTCCTTTGCTGGCCAGGGACCTAGAGATGGAACTGGGGCTTTTCTGCAGAGCATGGACCACTCTGTGGGGCAAGGGGGAAGAGGGTATTAACAAAACAAATAGGAAGAACAAAGAGAAAAAATAAAAATAAAGACCCACCTACCTCTCTGGGGAGTGGGGTCCTGTTCTTGGGATCCTGGAAGTGAGACAGAGGCAGTGGCGCTCCTGCCTCAGTTTCCCTTGCTGGCCAGGAGCCTAGAGATTGAACTGGTGCTCTCCTGCAGCAGAAGGACCACTCTGTGGAACAAGGAAGAGGAGGTATTAACAAAACAAAAAGGAAGAGCAAAGAAACAAAAATAAAATAAAAACCTGCCTACCTCTCTGAGGGATAGGCTCCTGTTCTTGGGAGCTTGGAAGTGGGGCCGGGGCAGTGGTGCCCCTACCTCAGTTTCCCTTGCTGGCCAGGGACCTAGAGATGGAACTGGTGCTCTCCTGCTGAGCATGGACCACTCTGTCTATACTTCAAACTTCTTTAAATTCTTTCAGAAAATGCCTTATGGTCTATAATCCACTTATTTATTTAAAATCTTTCTAAATGTTCTAAGTTACCTAGGAATTTGATAAAATTCCATTGTTGGAAGAGACTGGAGACTTCATTCAGTCTTACTTTAAATTTATCAAAAAAGACTGTATGGGCCAGCAGGTGGCATGGTGGTTAAGGGCAATGGACTCCCACATGGTCAACCGTGGTTGGAGTCCTGGACCTGTCAGGTTGCTTTTCTCACTTTCTTTCTCAGCTTTCATTGCTTCTCTCTCTCTCTTCTCTCTTTGTCTTTCTCTGGTAAAATTTAAACAAGTAAATAAAGTTGAAAAAAATATTTTTTCTATTTTTTTTTGAAAAACAACCTTTTTGTTCAATAACTTTAGAGACATGAGTTCAAAGATTTAAATAATTACACCACTTTCAGACACTCATTCCACTCAAGGGCCTTGCTGGACTGCAGGTCATCTGCAGCTAGAGGGTTTAATGGCTGAGAACCATGGCTCATCCCCTCCTCCCACTCACTTTTGGAATCTCAAGTTTGTTTCTTGGGACTTTTAGATGAGCTTACATCCCTACCCACCCCATTCAGAACCCATTCCAGTGAAGGGCCTTGTTGGACAGCAGGCCACCTATGGCTGGAGGGCTTAATGGCTGAGACCCATGGCTCATTCCCTCCCCAAATCATTTTGAACTCTCAGAACTTCAGCATTTTCTATACCCACATGATCTCTTTTTTAATGAGTGGAAGCTCAGTGGCTCAGTTGCAGGTGCACTTGTTCCCTAGAAACAAGAAATACTTTGGGTCACCCAGGACCAGTGACAGCTGTGCAAGGTGCTGGTGAACAATATGGAGGCAGAGCAGAGGAAAGATCGCCAATTTGCCTACTCCTACACACCTTTGCACACTCTGAGATACCTTGAATAAACTAAGAAGGAACGTATAGATTGCCAGATGACTAGAAACCATTGCAGAGTCTAGAAACCATTGCAGAGGCACAAGAAATATGAGCAATCAGTAAAATGTCTCCCCACCCCCAGGGAAAACATCAATTCTTTATCACCCACAGATAATACAATGGAACTCGTGGAAATGTCAGATAATCAATTCAGAATATTTATAGTGATCAAAATAATGAGATGCAAGAGAAAAGAGACAATGAGCTTCAAGAGATAAACTAGAAACCATTGCAGAGGCACAAGAAATATGAGCAATCAGTAAAATGTCTCCCCACCCCCAGGGAAAACATCAATTCTTTATCACCCACAGATAATACAATGGAACTCGTGGAAATGTCAGATAATCAATTCAGAATATTTATAGTGATCAAAATAATGAGATGCAAGAGAAAAGAGACAATGAGCTTCAAGAGATAAAGAAGTCCTGGGAACCAGCAGTTAGCGTAATGGCTATGTCGCTGGACTCCCACGTAGTCAACCGTGGTTTGTGTCCCGGACCCGGTGGCTTGAAACTCACGCCGGGCGCGTGTGCGTGCGTGCCCAAGATCCCGAGAGGAGAATGGAGGAGAAGGGATTGCGGCGTGACCATCCCCCCTGGGGGGTGATTTCTCGCTTTCTGTCTCTATGTCTCTCTCTGTCTGTCTGGCGAGCGCACGCGCCCTATAGCGAAAATCTCTCTCTCAAAAAAAAAAAAAAGAGATAAAGAAGTCCTTTCACAACTTGAAAGAAGAAATAGACACCATAAAAAAGAATCAAATGGGAATATTAGAGATGAAGAATGTGCTAGAGTAAATTAAAACCTCCCTCAAAAATATTAAAAACAGATTATATTATATAGAAGAACAAATCTTGAATGCAGAAAACAAAACTGCTAACTTAGAAAAAATGATCAAAAAGACTGAGAAAACAAACAAGAAAAATGAAGATAATGTACAAGAAGTACTGGATACTATCAAGTGCTGAAACATCTAGATAATTGGTATTCCAGAAGAAGGAGAAAATAATAAGGGAATTGATAATTTGTTCCATGAAATTCTGGAAGAAAACCTTTCCAAACCTAGAGAGGCATTCACATGTCCAGACACAATAAATGCATAGGATCCCAAATAAAATCAACCCAAGAAGATCCTCACAAAGGAACATCATAGCCAGATTAGTCAAAACCACAGACAAAGATAAGATACTAAAATTGGCAAGAGGGAAACGTTAAGATACTTACAAAGTTTATCCCATCAGGTTAACATTGGACCTTTCATCAGAAACAATGCAGACAAGGAAAGAATGGGGAAATATAGTCAAAATGTTAAGTGAAAAACAATTTCAACTAAGAATACTGTACCTGGCAAAATTGTCCTTAATTTGGGGAAAAAAGATTTTTGAAAAATTCTCAGATAAAAAAAAAAACTGAAAGAATTTGCCAACTTCAAACTAGCTCTTCAAGAAGTTCTGAAGGGAGTGCTATATCAGGAAAACTAAAAAGTCAGACAGACAGATGTAAGAGAACAACAACAACAAAATAAGACAAAGAAAATGGCACACTTAATGTTACGAATATGTCTGGAAATATCAATAATAACATTGAATTTCAATGGATTAAATTCTCCAATTAAGGGACACAGCTGGCAGAATGAATGAAAAAACAAAGGGGCCTACATGTGCCATGGTGGTTAAGGTGATGGACACTTTCACATGGTCAACCATGGCTCTAGTCCTGGACCTGGTGGCTTGCTTTCTCATTTTTCTTTTTTGTATGTCTGTTCTTCTCTGGTCAAAATAAAGTAAATGAATGAATAAATAAAATTAAATAAGTAATTCTTAAAAATATAAATAAGAAACCAGAAATCCTCTATCTGTTGCCTACAAGAAACACACCTTATGGATAAAGACATATGTATAATAAAAGTGAAGTGTGGGAAAAAAGGTATTACATTCAAATGGAAATCAAAAAGGGCTAGAGTTGCAATACTTATTTCAGGCAAAATAGGCTTTAAGACAAAAAAGAAGACAAAGAAAGGCATTATATGGTAGTAAATGGGCTAATTCATCAAGAAGACATAGTGATTATAAATATATATGCACCCAATTTAGAAGCACCTAAATATGCAAAAGAAAGACTGCTAGAGCTAAAAGGATAGATAGGTTGGACTGTGATAATTGTTGGGGGCCTCAACACCCCATTATTGTTTTTACACAGATTATCTAGAAAAAAATAAGCATAGTTATACAGGACATAAATGATACTGTAAGTTAAATTTGCTTGACAGACACCTAAAGATCTTTCCACCATAAGACCACAAAACATATATTTTTCTCATGCTCCCATGGAATCTTTTCAAAGATTGACCATATGATAGGACACAAATGAAACCTTTACATCTTCAAAGGCATAGAAACTATAAAGAAACGAATAATACTGAGTACACAAGTTTTCATAGGAAAGGACAAAAGCAGTCATAAGAGGGAAATTCATAGCAATTAGTGTGCATAATAAAAAGATGAAAAGCTGGCAAATAGACAGCCTAACATCATGCCTCAGGGAATTGGAAAAATAACAACAACAAAAAATGCCAGTAGAAAAGAAATAATAAATATCTGAGCAGAAATAAATGAAATAGGGAAAATAAACTATACAGAGAGTAAATGAAAGCAAAAGCTAGTTCTTTAAAAAGACTAACAGGATTGGGAACCGGCAGTTAGCGTAATGGTTATGTCGCTTGACTCCC
>NW_006206380.1:516491-519380 GCF_000334495.1 Tupaia belangeri chinensis | reverse complement strand
CTTCAAAAAAAAAAAAAAAAAAAGACTAACAGGATTGACACACCATTGTCTAGACTGTAAGAAAAGAAAGAAACCAAATAAACAGGCAACATTACAACAGACACAATAGAAACACAAACATCATTAGAGGATACTACAAGCATCTATATGCCAACAAACAAGAGAACATGGATGAGATTAACAAATTCCTAGATACTTGTAATCTACCCAGATTGAAACAGGAGAACATAGAAAACCTGAGTAGACACATAACAACCCATGAGATTGAATCAGTAATAATCTTTCAAGAAAGAAAAGCCCAGGTCCTGATGACTTTGCCTCTGAATTTTACAAAACTTTGACGAAAGAGTTAACTCCCCATTCTACTCAAACATTTTCTAAAGCTCCAAAAGTAAAGGAACCTCCCAAACTCATTTTATGAACCATCCATAATCTTCATTTTCAAAACAGATAAAGATATGATGAAAAAGGAAAACTACAGATCATATCTCTGATGAACATACATTCAAAAATTCTCAACAAGATACTTGCAAATTGTATCCAACAACATATAAAAAAGATTATTTATCAAGACCAGATAGACTTTATTCCAAGGTTGCAAGGGTGGTTCAACATACACAAGACCATAACCATAATATGTCATATTAACAGAAAGAAAGATAAAACCATTTGATCATTTCAATTGATGCATAGAAAACATTTGATAAAATACAACATGATTTGTATTTTATCCCTTCATGATTAAGACTCTCAGCAAGATTGGTATAAAAAAGTCATTTCTCAACACAATAAAAATCATATATAAAAAATCTACAGCTAACGATATACTTAATGGGGAAAGGTTAAAAGTTTTTCCACTAAAAACTGGTACTAGACAAGCTGCCCAATTTCTGCACTGCCTTTATTATTTTTCTGGAGAGGTTTTTGCTATAGGGCATGTGCGCTCACCAGAAAGACAGAGAGAGACAGAGAGACAGAAAGCGAGAAATTACCCCCCAGGGAGGATGGCCACCCTGCAATCCCTTCTCCATTTTCCTCTTGGGATCTTGGGCATGCATGCACACGCACCTGATGTGAGTTTAAGCCACCGGGTCCTACACTCAAACTGCAGTCAACTACATGGGAGTCCAGTGACATAGCTATCATGCCAACTGCTGGCCCCTCTCTACTGCTTTTCAATATAGTGCTAGAATTCTTATCCAATGCAATCTGAAAAGAGAATATAAAAGTGATTCAAATAGGTAAAGAAGAGTTGGAAATATCTTTATTTGCAGATGACATGATGGTATACTTAGAAGACCTGTAAATATCCATGAAAAACTTTCTCAAAATAGTAAATGAATACAACAAAATGACAGGATACAAATTCAACATCCAAAAATCTATAGTATTTCTATATATGAACAAGTTGAGTGACATAGCTCTGAAGAAAAGAATCTATTTTACCATAGCTACAAAATGTAAAAGATACCTGGAGATAAACCTAAGAAAGTCAAAGACCTTTACAAAGAAAACTATGAAAATCTTTAAAAAGATACTGAAAATGACACAAAAAAAGTGGAAAGCATCCTATGTTCCTGGATTGGAAAGATTAATATAATCAATATGGCAATTCTACCCAAATTTATCTACATATTTAATGCAATTCCAGTCAAAATACCAGAAATATTCTTTCACATACCTAGAAAAGGCAATCAAATATTTTTTCTGGAATCATAAAAGACCTTGTATTGCCAAAGCAATCCTGCACAAGAAGAGCGGAGTGGGCATCATATCACTCCTTGGCCAAAAACTATACTACTATAAAGTTGTGATAATTCAAACAGCATGGTATTGACAAAAACAAAATTAAACTGGTAGACCAATGGAACAGAATAGAGACCCCAGAAATAAACCTCTAACTTACAACCAACTGATTTTTGACAAAGAATACCAGTCAATCCAGTGCAAAAAAGAAATCCTCTTTAGTAAATGGTGCTAGAAATACTACATTTCCACCTGCAGAAAGATGAAACTGAATCCCCATTGTTCATCATTAACAAAAACTAACTCAAAATGGATCAAAGATCTGAACCTGCTCTTTTCACAGGCTGTCCTTTCCTGGCAGCAGGCACAAGGTCCACCTACAGGCCGCTGTCCAGCAAGGGATATTGAGGGAGGGTCATCTCTGACCCTCACCCCACCTCCAGACTCCCCAGCCCAAGACTCCACCTCCTGGGTAGGTAGATAGAATTTTTCTGTTTTCTTTTTTTTTTTTTTTCTTGGAGACCTTCTATTCTCTTGTTAATTCCTAGCTCTGCCATTTTTCACAGATTGTCCTTTCCCGGCAGCAAGCACAAGGTCCACCTACAGACCTCTGGCGACATTTTCTTTATTTCTCTCTGTTGTTTTTCATTTTGTTTCATATTATCCTCTCCTCTTCATTTTTTCCCTGCCAGAGGGACTAGACAAGTATAGAATCAGATATCTGAAATTCCCTAGTAAGGTAAGTGTCTCTGGGATCCTCCCTTGTATTGATCCACCTGTGAGAATGGAGATACTGCTTTTTAGACACCTCAGTAGAGTTACCCTCTTGAGTGCACATTGGTAAATTCAATAGAAGAGAAACTTCAGCAAACATCTATTCCCTGCCAAAAGGAAACACTCTTACTCCTAGTGGGAGAAACGTTCCCCCAAGAGGTTTTCCAAAAGGAATACATCTTCCAATGGCTAGAAGTAGAAAAAGAGCCTCAGATGTGAATAAACAAGGAAATAAGCTGCCAACAAAGGAAAACTCCCCTCCATGTCTCGTAAATATGGAGGATATTACCAAAATGACAAAGAATTTCAAACGTTCATGGTGACCAAATTCTGTGAATTGGAACAGAAAAGAGACAATGAACTGCAGGA
>NW_006206380.1:497416-511848 GCF_000334495.1 Tupaia belangeri chinensis | reverse complement strand
ACTGCACTGGGGAGAAATGTTCACATATTTAAATGCTCACATTGTAAGCTAAACAATGTGATTGAATGTATATACAAAAATAAAGTAATTAATTAAAAAAAAAGATCTGAACCTAAGACCTCATACTGTAAAATTTCCCTTAGAAAACACTGGGGAAACTGTAGGAGACTTTGGGGTAGAAAAAACTCTCTTAAATAAGGCTCCCAAAGCATAGGCAACAATCCCTAAAATAGACAAGTGGGAGTATATCATATTGGAAAGTTTCTGGACAGCAGTGGACACAGCAATTAGTGTGAATCAACAACCCTCAGAATTAGAGAATATTTTTGAAAAGAATGGAGCTGAACAAAAATCTTTCCAAGGAAGACATACAAACAGTCAAAAAGCATATAAAAAAATGCTCAACATCCCTCATTATAAGGGATATGTAGATTAAAACCACAATGAGTTACTACCTAATCTCTGTCAGAATGGCGAAGATTAAAAATACAAAAAGCTGTAAGTGTTGACTGGGTTGTGGTGAAAGAGGAACTCTCCTACGCTGTTAGTGGGAATGTAAACTGGTCTAGTCACTGTGGAGAGCAATATGGAGGTTCCTCAAAGATCTACAAATAGAACTACCATTTGATTCAGCAATCCCACTTATGGGTATCTACTCAAAGGACAGGAGAATGCTCGGTCAGAAATGCACTTGACCTGTAAGTGTTGACTGGGTTGTGGTGAAAGAGGAACTCTCCTACGCTGTTAGTGGGAATGTAAACTGGTCTAGTCACTGTGGAGAGCAATATGGAGGTTCCTCAAAGATCTACAAATAGAACTACCATTTGATTCAGCAATCCCACTTATGGGTATCTACTCAAAGGACAGGAGAATGCTCGGTCAGAAATGCACTTGACCATCAATGTTTATTGCAACATTATTCACGATTGCTAAGTCATGGAACCAACCCACATGTCCACGAACAGATGAATGGATTGAAAAAGTGTGGCACATACACTCCATGGAATAATATTCAGCCATAAAAAGTAAGACCCTGGGGGAACCAGCAGTTAGCGTAATGGCTATGTCACTGGACGCCCACATAGTCGACCGCGGTTCGCGTCCCGGACCCGGTGGCTTAAAACTCACGCCGGGCATGTGTGTGTGCGTGCCTAAGAAGGGATTGCAGTGTGACCATCCCCCCGGGGGGTGATTTCTCACTTTCTGTCTCTATGTCTCTCTCTGTCTGTCTGGCGAGCGCATGCGCCCTATAGTGAAAACCTCTCAAAAAAAAAAAAAAAGCAAGACCCTGGCATTTATACCAACTATCCCCACTCTATAGTAGAGATTAAAATATCAGAGTGCATAAAACCAGTAAAAATAGTTATGGAAGCTGAAGACAGCATGGAATAGGGAGGAGGAGGGAAGAGTATAGAGAAGGCAAGTAGGAGAAAAATGGAGAGGCATAACATTAGTGGGACACAGAAATGGTTTATTACCTGTTGATGATAACATGTATAGTATTCTCAACTGTACTGGACAAAGAAGAATTTCATGTTAGGTAAATTCTCTTCACAAGCCAAATGATGTATAGTCATTAAATGTTTAAAAAGGAGTAAGAAATATCTTTGCATCCTGTATCTCTCTGCTTATTTTTTGTCTAGATGATCTGTGTAAAGGAGATAATGGGTTGTTGAGGTCCCCAACAATAATTTTTACAACGTATCTATCCTTTTAGCTCTAGCAGTCTTTTCTTCATGTATTTAGGTGCTCCTGAGTTGGGTGCATATTTATTTAAAAGTGTTATGTCTTTTTGATGAATTAACACATTTACTACCATACAATCCCCTTATTCGTCTCTTCTTACAGTTTTTGTCTTAAAGATTATTTTGTTTGAAATTAGTATTGCAACTCCAGCCCTTTCTAGATTTCAATTTGCATGTAATACCTTTTTCCAGCTCTTCACTTTTAGTCTATATATTTCTTTATCCATAAGGTGCATTTCTAGTAGGTAACACATAAAGGCTTTCTGTTTTGTTGTTATTGTTGTTTTATTCATTCAACCACCTTGTGTCCCTTGATTGATTGGATCATTTAATCCATTAATGTTCAACCTTATTATGGATATTTCCAGACATCTTTGTATCATTAAGTGAGCCATTTTCTTGGTTAGTTTTTGTTCTCTTGTGTCTGTGTGTCTGACTTTTTAGTTTTCCTTTTAGAGCACTACCTTCAGAACCTCTTGAAGAGCTGGTTTGAAGTTGATAAATTCTTTCAGGTTTTGTTTATCTGAGAATGTTTTTATCCTTTTTACCCCATATGCAGGATAATCTTTTCAGGTATAGTATTCTTGGTTGAATTTTTTTTTTTTTTCATTTAACACTTTGACTATATTTCTCCATTCTTTCCTTACCTGCATTGTTTCTGATGAGACGTCCGATGTTAGCCTGATGGGATAACTTTTGTGAGTGTCTTGACATTTCCCTCTTGCCAATTTTTGTATCTTGTCTTTGTCTGTGGTTTTGGTCAATCTGCCTATGATGTTCCTTGGAAAGAATCTTCTTGAGTTGATTCTATTCGAGGTCCTTTGTATTTCTTGGGTCTGGATATTTGAATGCCTCTCTTGGTTTGGAAAGTTTTCTTCCAGGATTTCATGGAATAAATGATCAATTCCCTTATAATTTTCTTTCTCTTCTCGAATTCCAATTATCTGGATTTTGGGCGCTTGATGGTATCTTAGTATTTCTCATATATTATCTTCATTTTTCTTGGTTGTTTTCTCAGTCTTTTTGATAATTTTTTCTAGGTCAGCGATTTTGTCTTCTACATTTGAGATTTCATCTTCTATGTGATCTAATCTACTTTTAATACTTTTGAGGGAAGTTTTAATTTACCCTGTCACAGTCTTCATCTCTAGTATTTCCATTTGATTCTTTTTTATAGTGTCTATTTCTTCTTTCAAATGGTAAAAGAACTTCCTCATCCCCTGAAGTTCATCATCTCTTTTCTCTTGCATCTCATTTACTTTAGTCACTATAAATATTCTGAATTGTTTATATTTCCATGAGTTGCATTGTGTTATCTGTGGATTATAAAGTATTGATGTTTTCCCTGTGGATGGTGAGACATTTTACCTATTGCTCATATTTCTTGTGCCTCTGCAATGGTTTCTATCCTCTGGTGATCTATATGTTCCTTCCTAAATTATTCAAGTTTTCTTACAGCATTCAAAGTTTTGTGTTGCAGTCTATCTTTCTTTTTAGATCTAACAGTCTTTCCTTCATGTATTTGAGTGCTCCTGTGTTAGGTGCATAGATATTTATAAGCATTATAACTTCTTAATGGACTAACCATTTTGCTACAATATAGTGACCTTCGTCTCTTCAAATAGTTTTTGTTTTAAAGCCTATTTTGTCAGAAAGTAATATCTTGACTCCAGCTCTTTTTTGGTTCCCATTTCCATAGAACACCTTTTTCAAGCCCTTCACTTTTAGTCTATGTGTGTCTTTATCCATGAGATGTGTTTCTTGTAAGCAACAGCCAGTTCCATTCAGCCAGTCTGTGTCTCTTGATTGGAGAATTTAATCCATAAAAATTCAATGTTATTATCAATAGCTCTGGACTTATCTCTTCCTTTTTGCTGGCCATTTTCTTGGTTGTCTTTTATTCTCTTATTTCTGGCTGTTCATTCTTTAGTTTTCCTGGAAGACTCCCTTCAGGGTTTCTTGAAAAGCTGATTTGGTGCTGGCAAATTCTTTTAGGTTTTGTTTGTCTGAAAAGGTGTGAGTAGGTAATTTGGTGATCTCCCTTCTGCTCTGCCTCCTTGTTGTTCATCAGCACCTTGCACTGTTGTCACTGGTCTTGGGTGACCCAAAGTCTTCCCTATTTCTAGAGAACTGGTGCACCTGCAAGTGAGCCACTGAGCTTCCATTAAGTAACAAAGAAGGGATCATGTGGCTATAGAAAATGCTGAAGTCCTGAGAGTTCAAAGGCAAGTGAGGTAGGGGATGAGCCATGGGTCCCAGCCATTAAGCATTCCAGCCATTGGTGGCCTGGTGTCCAGCAAGGCCCTTCACTAGAATGGATGTTCGAATGGGGCAGGGAGGGGTACAAGCTCATCTCAATGTCCCAACAACAACCTCTCTCTCTCTCTCTAAAAAAAAAAAGGCAGAGCCAGAATTCAAACCAAGGAAGCATAGTCTCACAGTATTTTTATTTTTAGAGATTATTGCTATAGGGCACATGTGCTCACCTGAGAGACAGAAAATAAGAATCATCTCCCAAGAAGGACAGTCAAGCCACAATCCCTTTTCTTTCATTCTCCCTCCAGGATCTTGGTCATCTATGCATGCGCACCTGGCATGAGTTTCAAGTTGCAGAGTCTGGAACTAAAACCATGGTCAGCTATGTGGGAATCCAATGATGTAACCATTACACCATGTGCTGATGCCAACAAAAATGTTTTAAAGTATCCAACACAAACTTATGACATGTGGGTGGAGGAGAAGGGATTGCGGCATGGCCATCCAGCCTAGGGGGTGATTTCTCACTTTCTGTCTCTCTGTCTCTGTCTGTCTGTCTGGCAAGCACATGTGCCCTATAGCAAAAAAGAACCCCCACACCAAAAAAAAAGAATTACTTTTATATAATGAACGAGCATTTGATCTTTCATATAGGTTGTATGTTGATTACTGCATGAAATTGGCTTTCTTAACTTTTTATTTTCTTTCACATGCATTCATCAGGAAAAAGTCTTAAATATCTGATTCAGTCAGACAAACTGGTAGTAAATGACAATTTGCTACAAAGAGAAATAACTGCCTAAATTAGTCAAGGAATTCTTCAAACCAAAGTCACCTGTCTAATTTGAGTGGACCTGTTCACTTGTTCCTATGCCATCTGCATAGTTAATAATATCTTACAAGAAGTTTCTATAACTTATGTTCCCTTGGTATCCATTTTGTCAGCATTCTTCATTTGTATCTTTAAAATGCAAATTTCCTACTGTGTCTTCTCTAGAATTGGATAGAAGACTTTAAATATGAGACAGATGAACTCTTGTTCTATATATAAAGGTGCAGTTTGAATCATAGTATCCTTTCAAACTGATGAGTTTTACAGTCTTGCAACTAAAATTCTAAAATAAAAGCTATAATTCTTTGACTCTGTATTATTTTTGTGTGCACATATGTGTGGTATGTTGTGTTTATGTGTATATTTGTCTGTGTATGTTGTACCAAATTGATTTAAATGCATGCTCAGATTAGAATAGGATCAAATGCTATCAAGTTCATGAGACTTGTGTAAATTGTGTGATAAAGTCAGTTTTAAGTTGTTAAATATAAATGTAAAATATTTTTACAATTGTCAGGATGTGAATGGAAGACCCACATAGCTACTGTCCTTAATGGCCATTCTGGGTGCCTCATAGTGAGGATTCAGAAAAACTTGGAAAACATTAGGAAAATTTCTTGTGTCCAGTAATTCAATATTTAGATGTGACTACCTGATGTAGAGCTAATATGATTTTGCTTTTATTCAAAAGTAAAACACCTTAAATAAATTGCCTTGTTTTCTATAAATACCTTGAAAATAATGTTTAAAAACAAGGGAATTTGGGAGCTGGCAGGTGACATGGTGGTTGGTGGCATTGGACTCCCACATTTAAGTCCTGGACTTGGTGGCTTGCTTTCTCACTTTCCCTCTCTCTCTCAGTCTGTCTTTCTCTGGTCAAATTAAAATAAAATAATAAAATGAACAAATAAATAAATAAATAAGAAGAAATTTGGGTAAATGTAGTGCATGTTTGTAATTAAATTTGTCATCATTTTTACATTTTTCAAAATAGTTTAAATCTTAAAAGTCATGATATGTTAAATTAAATATTAATGAAATGCTTGAGTTATGCCTAAATATTGAAGCAATAATAAGTAAAAGTGAAGTCTATATATGTTGGTATCTTGTTTTATATGATATAAAGAATATTAATATTATTAAATGTGTTATCACTGTGTTGTAAAAAATATTTCTAGATATTATAAAATTTATGTTCAAATTACAAGATAATAGTAATCAAAACTAGAAATTAGAGAAACAATTGTGGAGGCCAGGAGGTGGCATGGTGATTGAGGTTCTGGACTCTCAGATGACTGAATGTGGTTCAAGTCCTGGACCCAGAGGACCAAATATTACAACAAATAAATAGATAAATAAATAAATAATTTAAAAAATAAAAGAAAAACAATTGTGTATACAAAATATACCTAAAAAGTTAAGGCCTGACAATAATGAATATTTCCAATTTCTGATTCAAGGAAACAGGTAATATTGAACCCATGCAAATAACCCATCTGTTACAAAGGAATAGTCACAAATATTTTCCAATTCCAGAGGGGTCAAGAAGGGAAATAAATATGTTTCAATTAAAAAAAATAACAAATTAGTGAGCCTATGAACACCTAAAAATAAAGAAAAATCCTTAAACCAGGAAAAAAAAAAGATAGCAAAACAATCAGTGTTACTCAAAAGTCATAAAATTCTATTTCACCAGTTCAGACTCATGTAATTAATCTCTCTTCTGATGAATTCGTAGTATTACTGTGCTCCAATCTTTCCATTTAAATCCTGAAAGTTAACATTCAACGTTATTATTGATACTTCTGGACTTGTCCCTATCATTAAGTTGGTCATTTTCTTGGACCAACACTTTCTTGGACCAACATTTTCTTGAAGTGCTCCCTTTAGAATTTCTTGAATAGCTAGTCTGGTGTTGGTAAATTCTTTCATGTTTTCTTTATCTAAGAATTTTTTTTTTATCTTTTTTTCCCCATATGCAGGATAATCTGACTGGGTATATTATTCTTGGTTGAAATTATTATTATTTTTTTTTACTTTATAAAAAAATAATTATTTTTATTTTTATTTATTCATTCATTTATTATTTTTTTTTTAATTTGACCAGAGAGAGACAGAGTTTGAGAGTGAGAGAGAGAGGAAGTGAGAAAGCAAGCCACCAGATTCAGGACTTGAACCCTGGTCGACCATGTGGCAGTGTCCAATGCCTTAATCACCACACCACCTGCTGGTCCCACTTTTTTTTTTTTTTTGGGGGGGGTGTTTATCTGAGAATGTTTTTATCTTTTCTTCCCATATGAAGGATAATCTTGCCAGGTATAGTATTCTTGGTTGAAATTGTTTTTCATTGAACAGTTTGAATATATTTTCCCATTCTTTCCTTGCTCACATTGTTTCCAATTAGATGTCCAATGTTAGTCTAATGGGATAACCTTTGTAAATAACCTGGTGTTTCTCTTTTTGCCAATTTTAGTATCTTGTCTTTGTCTGTGGTTTTGGCCAACCTGGCTATAAAGTGCCTTGGAGAAGATGTTCTTGGGTTGATTCTATGTGGTAGTCCTTTGTATTTCTTGGGTCTAGATATTTGAATGCCTCTCTAGGTTTCTTAAATTTTCTTCCAGGATTTCATGGAGTAGATTATCAATGCCCCTATTATTTTTTTTACCTTCTGGAATACCAATTATTCAGATGTTTGGGTGCTTAATGGTATCTACAATTTCTTGTATATTATGTCATTTAGGGGGGAGGGGTTATTTTCTCAGTCTTTTTCCTGATTTTTTCCTAGTTCAGAGGTTTTGTATTCAACATTTAAGATTTGATCCTCTGCATGGCCTAATCTGCTTTTAATACTTTCAAAAGAGATTTTGATTTGTTGTATTACAGCCTTCATCTCTAACAACTCCATTTGATTCTTTTTTATGGTATGTATCTCCTCTTTCAAATTGTGGAAGAACTTCCACATCTCCTGGAACTCATTGTCTCTTTTCTCTTGTATCTTCTGGAGTTAATTTTCTCTCATCTCTTGCATCTCATTTAGTTTTGACACTATGAATATTCTGAATTCTTTATCAGACATTTTCATGAATTCCACTGTACTGTCTGTGGATGATGAAGGGTTGTTCTTTTCCCATGGGGAAGAGTCATTTTGAGTTATTGGTTTTTCATATTTCTTATGCCTCTGTGGTGATTTCTGGTCATCTGATGGATTACATGTTTCTTTCTAATTTCTTGGAATTAAATTTGAGCATTCCAAGCTGTGCAGTAGAAGGTGATCTGCAATATCTCTGAAGTTCTATTTCCCTGATATCACCAAGCAACCTGGAGTTTTGTCTTTAGAACTGGATATTACAAAGGCCTCACAGTTTCCAGGGAATAGGTGCACATGGACTGAGCTGTGGGGTTTCTACTGAGAGTTTAGAGGCAGGTAGGAGGAGATGAGCTATGCTCTCTTTGCAGCTCTGTACTCCTCACTGTGATCACTCTATATTCTCTCTTTTATGAATTATAGTCATTTGATGGTGTATTCACCTTAGGCTAATTGGTTAGAGAAGGTTTATGCAACTGTAAAATCATGTGCTTCCCTTTATTGTCAGGTAGTTCTTCTCTCCTCTGCTGTGTTTTTTCAATGTGCTATCCATAGTAAGAGATTTTGAGTTCAGATTTACAAAAAGGATTTTCTTTCTTTGTCCAGCTGCCTCAGTAAGGGTTGGGGGTTTGTATGATTCTAAAAATATTCAGATGCTTGGCTACTGTCCACCTATGTCTGTCTATACACTCAGTGTGTGGAGGCTAAAGAGCAGAGTAAGAAAGCAAGGTTAAAAAAAAAAGGAAAGGAAAAAGTAAACAAAGAGAAAAAAAGACAGAAATATCCAGGGGGAAAAATTTTAAAGCAAAAAATAAAAACTGTGTGGCAGTCAAGCACACTGCACAAACATGGCAAGACACACCTCAGATTTAAATGGCTACTGTACTTTGCAAGAGAAAAGAGGGGTCAGAGGTGAGAAGTGTTTAAAAATTTTAAAAGAGGTTTAAAGAGAGAAAGATACATAGAACGAGAGAGGACATATGTTTTTCTGCCTGTTTGAGTTTTGAGGATCTGGAAGACAGTTTAAAGCAGAGGTTCAGTTACCTTGGTCCCTGAACACAGCAGAACACACCTCAGATTTAAATGGCTTCTGAAATTAGGAAGAAAAAGGAGAGGTCAGAGGTGAGAAGAATGGAGGAGTCCGACCCGGTAGGGTCCAGGATCTGTTTTGAGCTTTTGACCTTTAAGTACCACTTAGGTTGGGTCAGCACATTGGCAAGGCCAGTGTTGTGTGTCCCCCCACCCTGACCTAGGAATAAAACTTAGGTCAAATTAGCATGTCAGCAAGGCCACTTGCTATTTGTTCTGGAAACTGTGGTAACTTTGCTGGGAAGCGACCCCCTTCTGACTCCCTGATATACTACTACAAAAAAATTACATAGCTCTCTTGAGTATGTGATAAGATTTTCCCAAAAGTCCCCCGACCACTCCCCCAACCCTGATCACCTACTGTTAGTTACCATGCTTTATCTCTGTGGTCACAATAGAGGGTGTGCTGAAGTTCTATCTAGGCAGAAATAATCTTTACCTTTGGAAAGCCCTTCAAGATACATTTAACATAAGCTTAAAGATAATCTTTTCTTTACATAAAATAAGATTAGGCCAAAACTCGCCCAGGACACCCCCACCCTCACCAAGTGAAATAGATAAATATATTAGGATTCCTTAAATTAAGTTTTAGATCCCTATAAAACTATATAAGTATCACTCTTTATTAAGATCCATAAGAACTAATATCTACACTTAAGATTTTCTTTTCTCAACATCGTGTTCAGTAATCACAAGATGACCGCCACACCAGCTGATAATTAACTCTGCTTGCTGGAGCTGCTTTCCTGAAACTGCATTCCATGAAGAACCGCTTACCACAATAGACCCACCCTTAATTCAACCCTGAATGGAACCTATAATCCCTATTGAACTATAATTAGAACATGTAGCCTCTCGCCCATTTACTTGCATGTATCACATTTTCAATAAAAAGGCAAGATAATTCCTGGCAGTGGTCACCCTACAGAGAGCGATCTTTGGGGGGTGTCCGACTGAGGACGTGCATAAAAATGGCACTGAGGCCTTAGTCTTCCTTTCCTGCACCGCCTCCGATGAGTCAACCGAGGCTGGACCTCGGCAAAGAAGTGTTTGAAAAATTTTATAAAAACCTGTCAGCAGGTGGTGTGGTGGTTAAGGGGTTAAGGACACTGTACGTCCACATGGTTGACTGTAGTTCGAGTCCCAGCCTTGGCAACTTGATTTCTTACTTTTTCTCTCTGTCCTTCTCTTGAATTTAAATAAATAAATAAATAAATAAAATTAAATAAAAAATAATTTTAAAAAATTACAGAAAAGAATCCATCCTTTGGGTCCATCACAAGTCATCCCCAGGAACTTGTTTTTCCCCAGAGCTAGCATGAGCAAGTGGAAGCAGGTGTTCTACATGCAGCCTTTGGAACCAGCATTCCTGGCCTGCTTTAAGGAAGGGCCCATGGTGGAGACCAAGATAATCCAGCCTCAGCTCCCAGATGAAGATGATGATCACAGTGACAAAGAAGATGAATAGCTCCAAGTGGTGGTCTTAAAAAAGGGAGACCTGTCAGTTGAAGAAGTCATGAAAATTAAAGCAGAAATAAAGGCTACCAAAGCAGATGAACCAGCTCCAGTTGATGAAAGAAATATGTATCAAAAGCCAGTCAAGCATCCCTCAGATGAAAAATACTCAGGTTTTTCAACCAGCTAGAAAAAGAAGAAAACAAATGCAGATGAAATGAGTAAGCAGGACTCAGTTAAATAGAACTCACAAAAGCAAATAAAAACCAGTAGCCTTCTTTCTTGCAATAATGAAGATGAAACAAATAAATGTAAACATTTTGGGGTTAGTCTTCTTCAGAAGTAAATGAAGTATTTAAAAAAAATATAGAAAAGAAAAAAATGTAAAGAGAAAGGGACAGAGAAAGCATGGACAAAGACTGCCCTATCTGAGTTTTGGGGATCTGGAAGCTGAGATTTAAAGCAGAGATTTGGTTGCCTTGGTCCTTGAACACAGCAGGACACACTTCAGATTTAAATGATTTCTGTCTGAGTTTTGATAAAGGAGGAGATTGCAATATAAGAGAAAGAAAAGAATATGAAGGAGAATAAAGGGGTCTTGGGATGTAACTGGGACTCTCCTGGAGAGCTGAGGCCTGGTCTGGGGGGAAAGGAAGAGTAGAAAATTACAAAATGAAAGAAGAAGAGAAAAAAAAGCTGACTACCTTTATTATAGGATTGTTTCTGGGGTTGGGGGAGTGGAGCTGGGGCTGTGGCCAAAGACTGGCCCTTCATCAGGGTCCCTTGATGGCCAGTAGTCTGGGGATGCTACTGAGGCACTGCTAAAGACTGAGGTCTATCTCTTGTAGGGAGCAGTAGAAAATTAACAAAAGAAATAAGACCAAAAAAAGCTGCATACCTTCCTGAGAGGGGTGTCTCTCAGATTAGGGAGATGGAGCTGGGGCTATGGCCAGAGACTGGCTCTGCCTCTTGGTCCCTTGCTGGGGAAGTGTCTTGGTATGAAAATTGGCCTCTGCTGGAGAGCTGTCAGTCTTGTGGAGTAAGGAGGAGTAGAAATATAACCAAAAAAAAAAACCCAAAACAACAGCTGCTTATGTTCCTGAGAGAGGTGTTTCTGGGGTTAAAGTAGCTGGATTTGGGGCTGTGGACAGAGACTGGCCTGCCTCAGAATCCCTTTCTTGCCAGGGGTCTGGGGATTGAACTGGGGCTTTCCTGAAGAACTAAGGTCTGTCTTGTGGGGTAAGTAGGAGTATGAAATTAACAGAAGAAAAAGGAAGTGAAAAAAAATAAGATACCTACCTTCCAAAGAGGGGTGTTTCTAGTGTTGGGGGTGCCGGAGCTGGAGCTTTGGCCAGAAACTGGCCCAGTCTCAGGGTCCCTTGTTGGCCACCGGTCTGGGGATGAAACTGGTACTCTGCTGGTAAGCTTAGGAATGTTTTGTGGGGTGAGGAGAAGACAATTAGCAAAAGAAAGAAGAGAAAAAAAAAAGCTTCTTACTTTTCAGAGAAGGCTGTCTCTGGTGTTGAGGGAGCCAGAGCTGGGGCTGTGGCCAGAGACTGGCCCTGCTTCAGGGACCCTTGCTGGCTACATGTATGTTGATAGAAATGGGAATCTGCTGCAGAGCTGAGGCCTATCCTATTTGAGAGTGATTTCTCTGGGTTAGGGGAGCTGGAGCTAGGGCTGTGGCTAGAGACTGGCCTTGCCTCAAGGTCACTTGCTGGCCATTCCTCTGGGAATGGAACTGAGTCTCTGCTGGAGAGCTGAGGCTTGTTTTGTGGGGTAAGGAGGAGTAGGAAATTAACAAAAGAATGAAGAAGAGAGAAAAAGCTGCCTACCATTCTGAGAGAGTTGTCTCTGGGATTGGGATTGTTGGAGTTGGGGCTTTGGCCAAATACTGGCCCTGCATCATTGTCCCTAGCTGGCCAAGATTCTGGGAATGGAACTGGGGCTCTCCTTGAGAGCTGAGGCCTGTCCTGTGGGGTCAGGGGGAGTAAGAAGTTTACTAAAGAAAGAAGAAGAGAAAAAAAAAAAAGCTTCCTACATTACTGAGAATGGTGTCTCTTGGGATGGGACAGCTGGAGCTGGGGCTGTGACCAGAGACTGACATTGCCTCAATGTCCTTTGCTGGCCAGGGTTCTAGGGATGAAACTTGAGATCTGGAGAGCTGAGGCCTGTACTGTGGGTTAAGGAGTAGTAGGAAATTAGCAAAAGAAAGAAGAGAAATGAAGCTGCTTACCTTCCTGAGAGGATGTCTGTGGGGTTGGGGGAACTGGAGCTTGGGCTGTGGCCAAAGACTAGAACTGTCTCAGGGTCCCTCGAAAGCCAGTGGTTTAAGGATGGAACTGGGGCTCTGCTGGAGAGCTGAGACCTGCCAAGTTCAGTAAGGAGAAATAGGAAATTAACAAAAGAAAGGGGAAAAAAGCTTCTTATCTTTTGAGAGGAGTGCCTCTGAGTTTGAGGGAGATGTAACTGGGAATGTGGCCAAAGACTGGTCCTGCAACAGGGTCCCTTGCTGGCCAGGGTTCTGTGGGTGGCACTGGGGCTCTGCTGGAGAACTAAGGCCTGTCCTCTCTTAGAGGAGTGTCTCTGGTTTTGAGGGAGAGGGAGCCGAGGCTGTGGCCAGTGACTGTCCTTGCCTCAGGGTCCCTTGCTGACAAGGGATCTGGTAATGGAACCTGGATATTGCTGGAGAGCTGAGGCCTGTCCTGTGGGATAAGGAGAAGTAGGAAATTAACAAAAAGAGGAAACAAAGCTGCCTTCCTTCCTGAAAGGGGTGTCTCTGGGGTTCAAGGAGATGAAGCAGGGGCTGTGACAAGAAACTGGCCCTATCTCAGGGTCTCTTGCAAGCCAGGGGTCTTAAGATGGAACTGAGGCTCTGCTGGAGAGCTGAGGTCTGTCCTTTTGGAGAAGCCAGAGTAGAAAGTTAACAATAGAAAGAAGAGGAGAATAAAAACATATCCTACCTTCCTTAGAAAGATGTGTCTGGTGTTGGGGGAACTAGAGCTGGGTCTGTGGCCAGAGATTGGCCCTACCTCAGGATCACTTGCTGGCCAGGGTTCTGGGGATGAAACTAGAGCTCTGCTGGAAAGCTGATGCCTATCCTGTGGAGTAAGGAGGAATAAGAAATTAACAGAAGAAAAAGAATTGGGAAAAAACAAAACAAAAAAAAAAAAACCTGCCTACCCTCCTAAGAAGGCCGTCTCTGTGTTTGGGAGAGATGAAGTTGGGGCTGAGGCCAGATACTAGCCCTGTCTCAGGGTCCCTTGCTGGCTAGGAGTCTGAGGATAGAACTGGGTCTCTGATGAAGAGCTGAGGACTGTCCTGTGGGGTAAGTAGTAGTAGGAAATTAACAAAGAATGAAGAAGGAAAAAAAAAACAAACATAGTTCCCCCCAAAACAAAACAAAACAAAACAAAACACCTTCCTGAGAGGGATGTCTCTGGGGTTGGGGGAGTTGGAGCTAGAGCTGTGGTCAGAGACTGGTGCTGCCTCAGGGTCCCTTGCTAACCAGGTGTCTGGGGCTGGAACCTGGGCTCTGCTGGGGAGCTGAGGCCTGCACTGTGTAGTAAGGAAAAGTTGAAAATTAACAAAAGAAAGAAGAAGAGAAAAGAAAGCTGCCTACCTTCCTGAGAGAGTTGTCTCTTGGGTTCAGGAGCTGGAGCTGGTGCTGTGGCCAGTGATTCACCTTGTCTCAGAATCCCTTGCTAGCCAGGAGTCGGGGGATGGAACTGCAGCACTGCTGGAGAGTTGAGGCTTGTCTTCCTTAAGAGGGTTTTTTTGGGGGGTTAGGGGAGCTGGATCTGGGGATGTGACCAGATACTGACCTTTCCTCAGGGTCTCTTGCTGGCTATGACTCTGGGAAAGGAACTGGTGTTCTTCTGGAGAGCATATGCCTGTCCTGTGGGGTACGAAGGAGTAGGAAATTAACAAAAAAAAAAAAATGAAGAAGAGAATAAAAAGTTGCCCACCT
>NW_006206380.1:494019-497203 GCF_000334495.1 Tupaia belangeri chinensis | reverse complement strand
TCCGTGGTTAGAGGAACTGAATCTGGGGCTGTGGCCAGAGACTGGAGTTGCCTCAGGGCCCCTTGCTGGCAAGGGGTCTGTGGATGGAACCGAGGGGAACCGAGGCTTTGCTGTAGAGTGGAGGCCTATCCTAAGGGTTAAGGAGGAATAGGAATTTAACAAAAGAAGGAAGAGAAAAGAAACTGCCTACCTTCCTTAGAGGGGTGTCTCTGAGGTTGTGGGAGCTGGAGCTGGGGTTGTAGCCAGAGGTTGTCCCTGCCTTAGGGTCCTGTGCAGGCCAAGGTTTTGAGGATGGACCTGCAGCTCTGCTGGAGATTTGATGCGTGTCCTGTGTGTTAAGGAGGAGTAGGAGGGACCAGCAGTTAGCGTAATGGCTATGTTGCTGGACTTCCACGTAGTCTACCACAGTTTGCATCTCGGACCCGATGGCTTAAACTCACGCCGGATGCGTGTGCGTGTGTGCCCAAGATCTCAAGAGGAAAATGGAGGAGAAGGGATTGTGGCGTGGCCATCCCCCCTGGGGAGTGATTTCTTGCTTTCTGTCTCTCTGTCTCTCTTTCTCTCTGTCTGGCGAGTGCACGTGCCCTATAGCAAAAACCTCTCCAAAAAAAAAAAGAAAAAGGAGGAGTAGGAAATTAACAAAAGAAAGAAGATGAGACAAAAGGTTTCCTACTTTCCTGAGAGGGGTGTCTCTGGGGTTTAGGAAGCTGGAGTTGGGGCTATGGCAAGAGACTGACCCTGGCTCAGAGTCCCTTGCTTGCCAGGAGTCTAGGGATGGAACTGGGGCTCAGTTGTAGAACTGAGGCCTATCCTGTGGGGTACGAAAGTTTAGTAAATTAACAAAATAAAGGAGAGAAAAAAGCTGCCTTCTTTCTTCAGAGGGGTGTCTTGGGTTGGCAGATCTCCTGTTGGGGCTGTGGCCAGAGACAGGCTCTGCCCACAGGGTCCCTTTTGGCCCAGGGGTCTGAGGATGAAACTGGGGCTCTGCTGTAAAACTGAGGCCTGTCCCTCTGAAAGGGGTGTCTCTGGGGATGGGGGAGCCAGACTGGGACTGAAGACAAAGACTGCCTCTGCCTCAATGTCTCTTGCTGGCCATGGGTCTGGGGATGGAACTGGGACTCTGCTGGAGAGCTTAGGACTGTCTGCTGGGATAAGGAGGAGTAGAAAATTAACAAAACAAAAAAGGAAAGACCAAAAAACCTGCCTACTTTCCTGAGAGGGGTTTTTCTATGGTTTGGGGAGCTGAAGCTGGAGCTAGGCCTGAATACTGGCCTTGCCTCAGGGTCTCTTGCTTGCCAGGGGTCTGAGCATAAAACTGGGGATCTGCTGGAGAGCTGAGGCCAGTCTTATGAGGTAAGGAGGAGTAAGAAATTAACAAAAGAAAGAAGAGAAAAGAAAGATGCCTACCTTCCTGAGATGGGCTTTTCTGGGATTGTGGGAGCTGGTGCTGGATCTGTGGCCAGATACTGGCCCTGTCTCAGGGTCCCTTGATGGCCAGGGGTCTGGGGATTTAACTGGTACTCTGCCAGAGAGCTGAGGACTGTCTTGTGGTGTGAGGACAAGTAGGAAATTAACAAAAGATATAAGAAGAGAAAAATACCTGCCTATGTTCCTGAGGAAGGCATCTCCAAAGTTGGAGAAGCTGGAGCTTGGGCTGTTACCAGAGACTGGCCCTGCCTCAGAGTTCCTTGCTGGCGAGGAGTTGGGGGATGGAACTGTGGCTCTGGGAGAAGGAGGAGGAGGAAATTACAAATAGAAAGAAGAAGAGAGAGAAAAAAAAAAACTGCCTACCTTCCTGAGAGGACTTTCTCTGGGGTTGGAGGAGATGGAGCTGGGTCTGGCCAGAGACAGGCCTTGAATAAGGGTCCCTTGCTGGCAAGGGGTATAAGGATGGATCTGGGGCTCTGATGGATAGCTGAGGCCTGTCATTCCTGAGAGGAGTGTCTCTGGGGTTGAGAGAGCTGGAGCTTAGGCTGTGGCCAGACTACTTGAGGGAACCTTGCTGGCCTGATGTCTGGAACTGGGGCTCTGCTGGAGAGCTGAGGTCTGTCTTTCCTGAGAGGATTGTTTCTTGGAATGGGGCAGCTAGAGCTGGGATGATGGCCAGAGACTGGCCCTGTCTCTGGGTCCCTTGCTGGACAGAGTTTTGGGGATGGAACTGGAAATCTGCTGAAGACCTGAGGCTTATCCTACCTCAGAAGGGTGTCTCTGGGATTGGAGGAGAGGGAGCTGGGTCCACAGACTGACCATGCCTCAGTGTTCCTTGCTGGCCAGTGTCTGAGGATGAAACTGGGCCTCTGTTGGAGAGCTATGGCCTTTCCTTTGGGGTAAGGAGAAGTAGGAAATTAATAGCAAGAAACAGAAAAAAAGTTCCTACCTTCCTAGGACGAGTGTCTCTGGAGTTAGGGGAGTGGGAGTTGGGGGTGTGACCAGTGAGAGGGCCTGCCTCAGGGTCCCTTGACTGCCAGAGTTCTGCCGATGAAACTGGAGCTCTGCTGGAGAGCTGAGGCTTGTCCTTCCATAAAGAGGTGCCTCTAGGTTTGCGGGACCTCAAGCTGGGACTGTGGCCAGAGATGGGCCCCGCCATAAGGTTTCTTGCTGGCCAGGAGTCTGGGGCTGAAACTCTGGTATTGCTGGAAAGCTGAGTCCTATCCTTCCTGAGAGGGCTGTCTTCGGAGTTGGGAGAGCGGAGCTCAGGCTGATGCCAGAGACTGGCCCTGTCTCAGGGTCCCTTGCTGGCCAGAGGTCTGGTATGGACTGGGACTCTGCTGGAGAGCTGAGGCTTATCCTTCCTGAAAAGGATGCATGTGGGGTTCGAGGACCCGGAGCTGGGGTTGTTTGCAGAGACTGGCCCTGCTTCAGAGTCCCTTGACTGTCAGAGGTATGGGGATGAAACTGGGGCTCTGCTGGAGAGCTGAGGCATGTCCTTCCTGAGATGGGTGTCTCTGTGGTTGTGGGAACTGGAGCTGGGGCTGTGGCCAGGGACTGGCACTGCCTAAGGGTCTCTTGCTGGCCAAGTTTCTGGGGATAGAACTGTGGATCTGCTGTAGAGTTGAACACTGCCCTCTGGGGTCAGAAGGAGTAGGAAATTATCAAAAAAGAGAAGAAGACAAAAAAAGCTGCCTACCTTCCTGAGAGAGTTCTCTCTGTGGTTCATGGAGCTGAAGCAAGGGATGGGGCGAGA
>NW_006206380.1:479576-493988 GCF_000334495.1 Tupaia belangeri chinensis | reverse complement strand
GGGCCCTGCCTCAGGGTCCCTGGCTGGCCATGGGTCTGAGGATGAAACTGAGGCTTTGCTGGAGAGCTGAGGCCTGTCTTGTGGAGTAAGTAGGAGTAGAAAATTAAGAAAAGAAAGAAGAAAAGAAAAGAAAAAAATACTACCTACTTCCTGAGACAAGTGTCTCTGGGATTGGGGGAGCTGGAACTGGGGCTGTGGCCAGAGATTGGCCCTGCCTTAGGGTCCCTTGATGGCCAGGAGTCTGGGAATGGGATTGAGGCTCTGCTAGAAAGTTGAGGTCTATCCTTCCTGAGAAGGGTGTCTATGGATTTGGGGTAGCTGTACTGGAGCCATGGCCTGAGACTGGCCGTGCTTTAGGTTCCCTTGCTGGCCAGGGATCTGGGGATAGAACTGGGGCTCTGCTACAGAGCTTAGGCTTATCCTTACTTAGATGGGTGTCTCTGTGGTTGTTTGAGCTGGAGCTGTTACTGTAGCAAGAGACTGGCACTACCTAAGGGTCTCTTGCTGGCCAGGGTTCTGGGGATGGAACTGGGGATCTGCTGTAGAGTTGAAGACTGCCCTCTGGGGTCAGAAGGAGTAGGAAATTATCAAAAGAGAGAAGGAGAGAAAAAAAAGCAACCTAACTTCTTAAGAAGGTTCTCTCTGTGGTTCGTAGAGCTGGAGCAGCGACTGTGGCTAGAGACTGGGCCTGCCTCAGAGTCCCTGGCTGGCCAAGGGTCTGGGTATGGTACTGGGGCTCTGCTGGAAAGCTGAGGCCAGTCCTTCCTAGAGGGGAGTCTCTGGGTTTGGGAGAGTTGGATCTGGAGCTGTGGCCAGAGACTGGCCCTGCCTCAGGATACTTTGCTTGCCAGGAGTCTGGGGATGGAATTGGGGCTCTGCTAGAGTGCCGAGGCCTGTATTACCTGAGAGGGGTGTCTCTCAGGTTTGGGGAGCTGGAGTTCGGTTTGTGGCCAGAGACTGTCCCTGCGTCAGAGTCGCTAGCTGGCCAGGGCTCTGGAGATGGAACTGAGGCTCTGCTGGAGAGATAAGGCCTGTCCTGTGGGGTAAGACAGAGTAGTAAATTAATTAAAGAAAGAAGAGTAAAAAAGCGGCCGACCATCCTGAGGGGGATATATCTGGGGTTGGGTTAGCTGGAGCTTGGGCTATGGCCAGAGACTGGCCCTGCCTCAGGGTCCCTTGTTAGCCAGGGATCTCAGGATGGAACTGGGGATCTGCTGGAGAGCTGAGGCCTGGTCTGTGGGATAAGTAGGAGTAAGAAATGAATAGAAAAAGAAGAGGATAAAAAGGGTCCTACCATCCTGGGAAGGGTATCTGTTGGGGTAGGGGAGCTGATGCTGGGGCTGTGGCCACAGACAGGTCTTGCCTCAGGATCCCTTAATTGCTAGGGTTCTGGGAATAGAACTGGGGCTCTGTTGGAAAGCTCAGGCTTGTCCTTCATGAGAGGGTTGTTTCTGGGTTTGAGGGAACTGGAGCTGGAGCTATAGCCAGAGATTGGCCCTGCCTCAAGGTCCCTTGCTGGCTAGGGGACTGGGGAAGAAATTGGGACTCCACTGGTGTGCTGAGGCCTATTATTCCTGAAAGGGGTCTCTATGGATTAGGGGTGTTGGTGCTGAGGCTGTGGCCTGAGACTGGCCCTGTCTCAGGGTCCCTTACTGGCCAGGCATCTGCTGATGAAACTGGGGCTCAACTGGAGAGCTAAGGACTGTCTTGTGGGGTGAGGATGAGTAGGACATTAACAAAAGATATAAGAAGAGAAAAATAGCTGCCTATGTTCCTGAGGAAGTTATCTCCAAAGTTGGAGAAGCTGGAGCTTGGGCTGTTACCAGAGACTAACCCTGCCTCAGGGTTCCTTGCTGGCCAGGAGTCAGGGGATGGAACTGCGGCTCTGTTGGAGAACTGAGGCTTGTCCTTCCTGAGAGGAATGTCTCTGGCGTTAGGGGGAGCTGGAGCTGGGGTTGTGGCCAGAGACTGGCACTGCCTCAGTGTCTTTTGTTAGAGCCGGGCACTGCCTCAGTGTCTTTTGTTTGTCTGGGAACTGTGAATGGAACTGTGGCTCTGCTGTAGAGTTGAGGCCTCCACTGTCAGGTAAGGAGGAGTCAGAAATAAACAAAAGAAATAAGAGAAAAAAAGCAGCCTACCTTCCTGAGAATGGTGTCTCTGGGATTAGGAGATCTAGAGCTGGGGCAGTGGCTAGAGGTTTGCACTGCCTAAGTGTCCCTTGCTATCTAGGAGTCTGGGGATGGAACTGTGGCTCTGTTGGAGTTCTGAAGCCCATCTTTCCTGAGAAAGGTATCTCTGTGGCTGGGGGGGGTGGCGCTGGGGCAGTGGCCGGAGACTGGCCCTACCTATGGGTCCTGTGTTGGCCAGGAGATTGAAGATGGAACTGTGGAACTTCTGGGGAGCTAAGGTCTGTCTTTGGTGTAAGGAAGAGTAGGAAATTAACAACAACAAAAAAAAACAATAGAAGAAAAATCTACCTACCTCCCTGAGAGGGGTGTCTCTGGTGTTGGGGAGCTGGAGCTAGGTCTGTGGTGAGAAACGGGTCCTGCCTCATGGTCCTTTGCTTGCCAGAGGTCTGGGGATAGAACTTGGACTCTGCTGGAGAACTAGGCCTGTTCAGTGGGGTAAGGAGGAGTAGGAAATTAACAAAAGAAAGAAGAAGAGGAAAAAAAATGCAGCTTACTTTACTGAGAGGGATGTTTCTGGGTTTGGGGAGCTGGAGCTGGAGTTTTGGCTAGAAACTGGTCCTGCCTCAGGATTCCTTGCAGGCCAGAGATAGAGGGATTGACCTGGGACTCTGCTGGGTTGCTGAAGCCTGTCCTTCTTGATAGGTGTGTCTCTGGGTTTCAGGGAAATTGAACTAGGACTCTGGCCAGAGACTGGCCTTTCCTCGGGGTCTCTTGCTGGCCAAGAATCTGTGGATAGAGCTGAGGCTTTGCAGGAGAGCTAAGGCTTGTCCTCACTGAGAGGGGTGTCTCTGGGCTTGGGGGAGCTGGCTGGGACTGTTGTCTGAGACTGTCCCTGACTCAGGTTCCCTGTTGGTCAAGGTAAAAGGGATGGAACTGAAGTTCTGCCAGAGAGCTGTACTTGTCCTTGAGAGGGGTGTCTCTGGGACTGGTGGATCTGGAGCTGGGGCTGTGACCAGAGACTGGCCCTGCCTTGGGGTCCCTTGCTGGCCAGGGGTCTGGGAATTGAAGGGCTATGCTGAAGAGTTCAGGCCTTTCAAGTGGCATAAGGAGGATTAGGAAATTATTAAAAAGAAAGAAGAAGAGAAAATAAAGCTTCCTATCTTCTTCAGAGTGCTATCTCTGGTGTTAGGGTAGCTGGAGCTGAGGCTGTGGCCAGAATTGCCCTGGCTCAGGTTACATTGATGGTCAGAAATATGAGGATGGAATTGTGACTCTGCTGGAGAGCTGAGGCCTGTTCTTTTTCTTTTTTTTTCTTTCTTTTTATTTATTTATTTATTTTTTTGAGAGGTTTTCACTATAGGGCGTGTGCGCTCGCTAGACAGACAGAAAGAGACAGAGAGACAGAAAGAGAGAAATCACCCCTCAGGGGGAATGGTAACACCGCAATCCCTTCTCCTCCATTCTCCTCTCGGGATCTTGGGCATGCACGCACACGTGCCTGGCGTGAGTTTTAAGCCACTAGGTCCGGGATGCGAACCACGGTCGACTACGTGGGAGTCCAGTGGCGTAGCCATTATGCTAACTGCTGGTTCCCAGGCCTGTTCTTTTTGAGAGGAGTGTCTCTGAGTTAGAGGGAGCTGGAGCTTGGCCTATGGCCAGACATTGGCCCTACCTTAGGGTCTCTTGCTGGGCCGAGGTCTGGGGATGCAACTGGTGTCTACTGCAGTGCTGAGTCTTGTCCTTTTTGAGAGGGATGTCTGGGGATCTGAGAGCTGGAGTTGGGACTGTGGCAAGAGACTGGCCCTGCCTCAGGGAACCTTGCTGGCCAAGGGTCTGGGAATGGAACTGGGGCTCTTCTGGAGAGCTGAGGCCTTACCTGTGGGGTAAGAAAGAGTTCAAAATTATCAAGAGAAAGAATAGAAAAAAGCTGCCTACCTTCCTGAGAAGTTTGTCTCTGGGGTTCAGGGAGCTGGAGCAGGGGCTGTGGCCAGAGACTAGCCCTGCCTCAGGGTTCCTTCTTGGCCTGTGATCTGAGGATGGATCTGGGGCTCTGCTGGAGAGCTGAGGTCTGTCATTCCTGAGAGTGGTGTCTCTGGGTTTGGGGGATCTAGAGCTGGTCCTGTGGCCAGACATTGGCCCTGCCTCACAGTCCCTTGCTAGTCAAAGGACTGGGAATGGAACTAGGACTCTGCTGGAGAGCTGAGGCCTGTACTGTGGGATAAGGAGGAGTAGGAAATTAAAAAAGGGAAGAAGAAGAGAATAATAAACTGCCTACAGACAAGTGTCTCTGGGGTTGGGGGAGATGGAGATGAGGCTGTGGCCAGAGACTGGCCCTGCCTCAGTTGTCCTTTGCTAACCAGGGCTGTGGGGATAGAACAGAGGTTCTGCTGGAAATCTGAGTCCTATTCTTCTTGATAAGGCTGTCCTTG
Source organism: Tupaia belangeri chinensis (assembly GCF_000334495.1). Lineage (NCBI taxonomy): Eukaryota > Metazoa > Chordata > Mammalia > Scandentia > Tupaiidae > Tupaia > Tupaia belangeri. Next base: position 489,430 of record NW_006206380.1, on the reverse strand, counting down.
GGTTTGGGAGAGCTGGACTGGAGCCATGGCCTAAGACTGTTGTGCTTCTGATTCCCTTGTTGGCCAGGGATCTCGGAATGGAACTGAAGCTCTGCTGAAAAGTTGAGATCTGATCTTTAAGAGATGTTTGTCTCTGGGTTTGGAGGAGCTGAAGCTGGGGCTGTGGCCAGAGAATTGCCCTGCCTCAGGGTCTCTTGCTGACTAGGGATGGAACGAGGGCTCTGGTAGAGAGCTGAGCCCTGTCTTGTGGATTTGGAGTAGTAGGAAATAAACAAAAGAAAGAAGAGAAAAAAAAAAAAAGCTGCCTACCTTCTTGGGAAGGGACTTCATAGCTGGGGCTATGTCCAGAGACTGGTCTTGCCTCAAGATACCTTGCTGGCCAAGGTTCTCAGATGCAATGTGTTTTTTCTGGAGAGCTGAGGCCTGTCCCGTGGGGTAAAGAGTAGTAGGAATTTAACCAAAGAAAGAAGTAGAGAAAAAAATGTGCCTACCTTCCTGAGAGGAATGTCTCTGGAGTTGAGTGAGTTGAAGCTGGTGTGGCTAGAGACTGGTTCTGTCTCAGTGTTCCTTGCTGGCCAGCGTTCTGGGGATGGAACTGGGTCTCTGCTGGAGAGCTGAAGCCTGTCATGTGGAGTAAAGAGTAGTAGGAATTAACAGAAGAAAGAAGAGAAAAAAAAAGATGTCTACCTTCCTTAGAGGGGTGTCTCTGGGGTTAGGGGAGCTAGAGCTGTGACTGTATCCAGAGAATGGCCCTTCCTCAGGGTCCCTAGGTGGCCAGGGGTCTGGGGATGGAACTGGGCCTCTGATGGAACTGGCCTTTTTAAATTTCCTACTCCTCCTTATCCCACTGAGTCCTGTCCTTTCTGAGAGGGGTGTCACTGGGGTTAGGGGAGTTGGACCAGAAGCTGTGGTCAGAGACTGGCCCTGCCTTAGGCTCCTTTGTTGGCCAGGGTTCTGGGGATGGAACTGAGACTCTGCTGTAGTGCTGAGGCTTATCCTTAGGATATGAGGAGTAGGAAATAAACAAAAAAAAAAAATGAAGAAGAGACAAAAAAAGAGCTGCTACTTTCCTGAGAGGGATGTTTCTGGAGTTGGGGGAGTGAGAGCTAGATCTGTGGCCAGAGACTGGCCCTGCGTCGAGGTCCCCTGCTGGCCAGGAGTCTAGGGATTCAACTGGGGCTCTGCTGGAGAGCTGAGGCCTGTCCTCAATGAGAGGGGTGTCTTTGGGTTTCAGGAGTTTGAGCCGGGGGTTTGGCCAGACACTGGCACTACCTCACGGTCCTTTATTGGCCAGAGATCTGGGGATGGAACTGAGGCTCTGCTGGAGTGCTGAGGACTGTCCTTGGGGTAAGGAGGAGTAGGAAAATAACAAAAAAAGAGGAAGAGAAAAACAAAATGTGCCTATCTCCCTGAGAGGTGTGTCTCTGGTATTGGGGAAGCTGGAGCTGGTGCTGTGGCCAGAGATTGGCCTTGCTTCAGGGTCCATTGTTGGTCAGTAGTCTGGAGATGGAACTGAGGCTCTGCTGGAGAGGCTAGGCTTGTCCTTCCTGAAAGAAGTGTTTCTGTGTTTGGGGGAGCTGGACTTGGGCTGTGGCTTGACACAGGCCCTGTCTCAGGTTGTCTTGTTGGCAAGGGGTTAGGGGATGACGCTGAAGCTCTGTTTAAAAGCTGAAGCTTGTCCTTCATTAGAGGTGTGTCTCTGGGGTTGGGGGAGCTGGATCTGGGGCTGTGCCAGAGATTTGCCCTGACTTCGGGTCCCTTGCTTGTGAAGGGTCTGGGAATGGAAGTAGGGCTCTGCTAGAGTTGAAGTCTGCCCTGGGGGTTCAGGACTAGTAAGAAATTATAGAAAGAAAGAAAGAAAAGCTACCTACATTATTGAGAATGGTGTATGTGGGGTTTGGGGAGCTGGAACTGTGGAGGTGGCCAGAGTCTGGCTCTGCCTCAGGGTCCCTTGCTGGCCAGAGTTCTGGGGAAGGATCTGGGACTCTTCTAGAGAGCTGAGGCCTGTCCTGTGGGGTAAGGAGGACTAGAATTTAACCAAAGAAATAAAAATCTCTGCCAAATTCCCTGAGAGGTGTGTCTCTGGGTTTGGAGGAGCTGAAGCTGGGGTTGTGGCCAGAGATTGTCCCTACCTCATGGTCCCTTACTGGCCACGGTTCTGGGGATGGAACTGGGGCTCTACTGGAGACCTGAGGCCTGATTTGTTGTGTAAGGAATAGGAAATAAATAAAAGAAAGAAGAAGAGTAAAGTGCCTACCTTCCTGAGAGATTTGTCACTGGGGTTGGAGGAGGTGAAGCTGGGTGATAGCCAGTGACAGGCTGTGCCTCAGGGACTCTTGCCAGACCAGGGAGCTGGAGATGGAACTGGGCTTTGCTGGAGAGGTGGGATCTGTTTTTCATGATAGGGATGCCTCTGGGTTTGGGGGAGCTTAGGCTGAGGCTATGGCCGGACATTTTCCCTGTCTTAGGGTCCCTTGCTGGTCAGATGCCTGGGGATGGAACTGGAATTCTGCTGGAGAGTTGAGGCCTATCCGGTGGGATGAGGAGAAATAGGATAAATTAACAAATGAAATAAGAAGAGAAAAAATCTGCCTACATGCTTGAGGAAGGTGTATCTGGGGTTAGAAGAGCTGGAGCTTGGGGCCGGGCCCTGCCTCAGGATCCCTTGCTGTCCAGGGGTCTGGAGATGCAAGCTGGGCTCTGCTAGAGAGTTCAGGTCTACCCATTGAGGCCAGGGGGAATAAGAAATTATCAAAAGAAAGAAGAGAAAAGCAAGCTGCCTACCTTTCTGAAATAATGTCTGTGGTGTTAGGTGAGCTGGAGCTTGGGCTGTGGCCAGAGACTTGCCCAGCCTCAAGGTTACTTTCTGGACAGAGGTCTGGTGATGGTACTGGGGCTCTACTGAAGAGCTGAGGCTTGGTCTTCCTGAGAAGGGTGTGTCTGAGTTTTGGGAAGATGTAACTGGGACTTTGTTGGAGAGCTGAGGACTGTTCTTCTCAAGGAGGGTGTCTACAGGTTGGGGGAGTGGAGTTGAAGCTGTGGTCTGAGAGTGGCCCTGCCTCAGGGTCCCTTGCTGGATATGGGTGTGGGGATGCAACTGGGGATCTACTGCACTGTTGAGGCTTGGTCATCCTGAGAAGGGCATATCTGAGGTTGGGGGAGAGGGAGTTGGGGCTTTGGCCAGATACTGGCTTTGCCTCAGGGTCCCTTGTTGGCCAGAGGTCTGGAGATGAAAATGGGACTTTGCTGGAGAGCTGAGGCCTTATCCTATGAGGTAAGAAAGAGTTGGGAATTAACCAAAGAAAGAAGTAGAGAAAAAAAAAATCTGCCTATCTTCCTGAGAGGAATGTCTTTGGCCTTGGGTGAGCTGGAGATAGGATTGAGCTCAGAGACAGGCTGTGCTTCAGTCCCTTGCTGGCCAGGCTTCTGGGGATGGAACTGGGGCTCTGACGGAGAGTTGAGGACTGTCCTTTGTGGTATGGAGTAATAGGAAATAAACAAAAGAAAGAAGAAGAGAAAAAAAGAGCTGCTTACCTTCCTGAGAGGAATTTCTCTGTGGTTAGGATGCTGTAGCTGGAGCTGTAGTCAGAGACTGGTCCTGCCTCAGAGTCTTTTGCTGGCCAGGGGTCTTGGGATGCAACTGGGACTCTGCTGGAGAGCTGAGGACTATTATTCCTGAGAGGGGTATCGATGGGTTGGGAGAGGTGCGGTTGAGGCTGTGGCCTGAGACTGGCCCTGCCTCAGGGTCCCTTGCCAGCCAGGCATCTGGTGATGGAACTGAGGCTATGCTGGAGAGCTAAATCCTGTCTTGTGGCATGAGGAGGGGTAGGAAATTAATAAAAGAAAGAAGAAAAAAAATAGCTTCCAAGTTCCTGAGAAAGGTGTCTCTGGAATTTGGCGATCTGGAGTTGAGACTGGCCAGAGGCTGGTCTTGCCTCAGGGTCCCTTGCTGAACAAGGGTCTGAGGATGGAACTAGGGCTCTGCTGGAGGGCTGAGGCCTGTCCTGTGAGGTAAGAAGCAGGAAATTAACAAAAGAAAGAAGATAGGAAAAAAAGCTGCCTACCTTTTTTTTTTCTTCTTTTTTTGGAGAGGTTTTTGCCATAGGGCGTGTGCGCTCTCCAAAAAGAGAGAGAGACAGAGAGACAGAAAGTGAGAAATCACCCCCCGGGGGATGGCCATCCCGCAATCCCTTCTCCTCCATTCTCCCCTTGGAATCTTGGGCACTCACGCATACGTGCTTGGCATGAGTTTAAGTCGCCGGGTCCAGGACTCGAACCGAGGTCGACTACGTAGGAGTCCAGCGACATAGCCATTACGCTAACTGCTGGTCCCAAAAGCTGCCTACCTTTTTGAGACAAGTGTCTCTGGTTGGGACCGGTGGAGCTGGGGCTGTGGACAGATACTGGCCCTGCCTCAGTGCCCCTTGGTGGCCAGGAGACTAGGTTTGGAACTGTAGCTCTGCTGGAAAGCTGAGGACTGTCCTGTGGGGTAAGAAGGACTAGGAAATTAATGACGAAAGAAGAGAAAACGATCCTGCCAACCTTCCTGAGAGGCATGTTTTTGGGATTGGGGGAGCTAGAGCTGAGGGTGTGGCCAGAGACTGTCCCTGCCTTAGAGTTGTAGATGGCCAGGTATTTGGGGATGGACATGGCACTTTGCTGGGAACTGAGGCCTGTCCTGTGTGGTAAGGAGAAGTAGGAAATTAGCAAAAGAATGAAGAAGAGGAAAAAAAGCTGCCTACCTTACTGAGAGAGATGTCTCTGCAGTTGGGGTAGCTGGAGCTGGGGATTTGGTGAGAACCTAGACCTGCATCATGGTCTCTCACTGATCAGAGGTCTTGGAATACAACTGGGACTCTGCAGAAGAGGTGAGGCATATCTTGCGGGGTAAGGAGGAGTAGGAAATTTACAAAAGAAAGGAGAAGAGAAAAAAAGCTGCCTACATTAATGATGGCAGAACTGGATCTGGGGCTGTGGCCAGAGACTGGCCCTGCCTAGTACCTAGACCTGCATCATGGTCTCTCACTGATCAGAGGTCTTGGAATACAACTGGGACTCTGCAGAAGAGGTGAGGCATATCTTGCGGGGTAAGGAGGAGTAGGAAATTTACAAAAGAAAGGAGAAGAGAAAAAAAGCTGCCTACATTAATGATGGCAGAACTGGATCTGGGGCTGTGGCCAGAGACTGGCCCTGCCTAGTGGTCCTGTTGACAGAAAAATAACCAACTATAAAAATTAATAATTAATAATTAATGCAGTTTATTTCCAAGTCACACGAATATGTGTGATCAACTCAGAGAAAGATAAACGTGTCTTTCTTGGGGTGATCAGGTACAGAGTTACTTTTATTTTATTTTGAGAGCAAGAAACAAATTTTGTAATTTAGTTAAGAGTTTTTCCATTGGTCTGGCCCAAGATGGCAGCACGTCTGGAAAGCAGAGACTTACAGGTTATAGGTGGGTTTCACAACTCTCAGATTGGTGATTGAAAGGGAAGATCTGTGTCTTGGGAAGAGATTAGTTAAAGAAAGGCTTAATCTACATCTCAAGGAAAGGGAAGTTCTGTGTTTTAGGAAGAGATAAGCAAAAAAATATACTGTAATTGATTGGAGTATACATCTCAAAGATACTATGCCAGGAACAGGATGTAGTAAGAATCCCGTTAATGGGGAATAAGTGGTCTATTAATGTTTGTGGTCATGACTTCCTCAGTCTCTTTTGAAAAAATTTTGGAAAATAGGAAAAGTAGTCAGACTTCTGTCCACAGTCCCCCCTGTTGGCCAAAAATCATTCCTCTGAATACATGTGTAGTCCACAAAATTGACACATCCCATGGTGCTAGGAAGACTCCATCCCTAGTAGTCAGGTCCCAGGTCCCACGGTGCTAGGAGGCTCATCCTAGGAGTCAGGTCCCACGGTTACAGGCAGTGGAGTCCCGGGGGAAGGACATGTCTGATACAATAGTCACTTGTCTCTGGATGAAGGAAAAATCAGGCCTAAAGGTTCATTTGGGGAAGGAAGCAATTCTCAAAAGTATGAATGGCAAAAAAAAAAAAAAAGTATAAATAACTTGACAGCAGTTTAGTACAATAGAGATAAATGAAGAAACATTTTTTTGTCATACACAGCAATTTGAGATAAACTTATAACTGAGTATCATTTTAAGAGCATTAATCTCATAAATTTATGATTTGAACATAATAGTATCAATAATATGTAAAAACAAAATAATAATAAATACAGTTGACAAGTGATCCTTACATAAACTGATATACCAGATTAGCTTTTACAAAATTGAGATGCATCTTTTGAGGTTTTCCAGGGACCCTACTGGAAAAACCCAAAGAATGAACGTTTAGGTCTAAGAAAATAATGTTTGAAAAAAAAAATAAGAACATGTCAGAAAACTCAATACAGTATTGGGATACAACAGGATTATAAGTCACAGAGAATAGTGATAAAAAAAGTTACACAATTTAAAAGTCTATAATACTTTAAAGCTCTATTTGTAATAAAATTTTATTAAATACAAACATTAAGCATAAAAATGTTTCTTATTTGTTAAGCAAGTTATTAAGCTGTAGAAGTCTTCTGTAGTATGTTTGCAGTTTACTGAGAGATTAGTACCAAAAACTTCATTTTAAATACAGGATAAAAAATGACTTTTATTTATTTATTTACTTATTTAGGAAAGCATATATAGTGTTTTTTTCAATTTTAGCCAACTTGTTATATAAAACTGAATCATAACTTTTTTTAATAAAATTTACTTTTGGTCTCTATTTTTGTACTTTTAACTCAAATTTTAACCTAATATCGTGATTTAGTATTTGTCCTTTTTTTCTAATTAAAAATGTATTTGTTTTAGTTATCTGGCTTTAGCACAAATACTTTACCATATAGTAATTTTTTTTTACAAACCAAAACAAGAAAAAAAATTTTGGGGGAGGTTTTTGTTATAGGGTGCATGTGCTCACCAGAAAGACAGGGAGACAAATAGAAAGCGAGAAATCACTTCCCCCCCCCCCGGGGGGGGCAGAGCGGGCCACACCGCAATCCCTTTTCCTCCATTCTCTTCCTGGGAATTTGGGCAATGCACGCACAGGCACCCGGTGTGAGTTTAAGCCACCTGGTCTGGTCCGGGACTCAAACCGCAGTCAACTACATGGGAATCTAGCGACATAGTCATTATGCTAACTGCTGGTCCCTCCAAAAAACAATTTTTTTTCTGTTTTTTTTTTTTTTCCTTTGGGTTATATTGACTTTTGAATAGACTTTTGGGAACCTCCCCTTAGAAAAATAAATAAGAGATGCTTTAACTAACCCTGACCAGAGCCTTCCTTTTACTGTCAAGCAAGCCCACAGAATTGTTCTATCTTATTTCTACAGATGGGCCCAGGTCACAATGGTATGTTACTTAATTAAGGTGTCAGCCATTTGTGTGACTCTATTCCTCTATCCATCCCATACTAAGAAAATCTTTTAAGTAAGATGGGCTGAAAACAGTTTTTGGCTTTTAAATCTCCCTCTTAAGGGTTTTACATAATATACTTTAATATAACCTTAATAATCCTTTATTAGACTGCCCCCCCAAAAAATGTTAAAAACATATTTTTATGTCTTGCTTATAGATTTTTACTCAAATGAGATTTTAATGTTTTGTAACTTTCTATGTAGAATAATATATATTAACGTTAATTTTTATTTTTTTGTAACCTTAGTTTTTTTTCAAGAATTATGTAAATAATTCAACAAGAGAGAGAAAGAAAGGAGGCTGCTAGGTCTGGGATTTCAATTACAGTCAGCCATCTGGGAGCCCAGTACCTTAACCATCATACCACCTGCCAGCCTTCTTAACCTTGACTTTTTTAAAAAACAAATTTTCTATAGGACAAAAATAATCCTATGAGTCAGAAACCAAGTGAAAAGCTTTACAGTTTATATTAACCAATAGTAAGTTAACATAGCATTAATTTTTCTTAAGATCTAAAATTACCTGAAAATTTTATAACATTATACTTACAACAACCAGATTTATCTTAAAAACCTATGTCTGGGCTATCTAAATACCAAAAGATACCAGAAAGTCAGTTATTTATTTTTCTATTAACTTTTCATAACATGTTAAATGTTATAGAATATAGATATTTACCTTCATTTGCTGATAAGTCTGAAATCTATTTCTACTAAATCAATAATACCAAAACAATTTTGTAGTTTAATTTTTAAAACCGAGGCTGACAATTATGAAGGTATCTTTAACCTTTATTTTTAAAATTTGTAGTAGGCTTATTTACTTAAGTCACGTGAATTTGAAAGCATTTGGATTAAATGCTATGAGCGCTCTTTATTTACATGTCAAATTTAAGATAATTCCTTAAGGATTTTGCCACATAAACATAACATACAACATATATAAGTACAACACAAACGAATATATATGAGAGTTAAAAAGTATCTCTGTGTTAAATCCACCCTTTATATCTGACTCTTGGCAATAGGAAGGTTGTTATCATCCTCCTGATGTCCCAGTACTTCTGATATCCCAGATACAAACACAGAAAATTTAACACTGGAATGGGACATGGAAAACCCAGGAAGTGAATCCACATGTGGATGCTAATTCCTTCAAAGACTACCCTGGCCATATGTGATGAGATTTAGATTTAATTTCTCATGTGAGATATGTAAGTGCAGGAAATGAAAGAAAAAAAAATCAAGAAACCAAAACAAAGAAACTAGATACTAGACACTAAGGATAGACTTTCCCCTTCTCATTTTTTTTTTCTAACCTTCAGGTTAAATGTCAATACCTAACCTCATGTCTAAGGCCATTGGCCTTCTCTGGTAGCTGCGTACCCATATGCTTTTCAGGTTCGAGGATGAATCTCCTTATTAGAAATATTTACTTCTGTATTTTTTAAAATATAATATATCTTGTAGCTCAATTTTCCCTTCCCATAGCAGCACACCTATTAGAAGATTCAACACTCTATAAGCTCCTTTGAGCAGCAGTTTAGTCTGTCAATGAGCTGGCATTTCTCAAAATAGAAAAGCTATCCATTCTGGAGCTACTCCTCTTCCTACACAAACTTCTACTTCTCAGAAAATGTAACAGCCTAGATGAAAGAGAAGAAGAAAAATAATTCCCAGACATAGATTTAAAAAAAAAGAAAAAAAAAATCCCTCAGTTTTTTATAGGCAATTCATTTTCCAGGACTCATTCCCTGACTGGGAGTTCTGATATTTCTTCCCTCTGTTAACTCTCTATTTTATTTTATTTTTTTTTCTTTAATTTATTTGTTTATGTTCATTCACTGTACATCATTACAGCATACAAAATGAGATTATCCATCCAGAGTGCACTGTATATTGTCTCAATCAAGCACATCAACATACATGTTATTGTCAACAAATAATTTTCTATTTCTTATTTCCTGTATGTTTTGCTTTTTTTCCCCCATTCTTAATTCCCTTTCTCTTACCCTCTGCCATCTCCCACTCTCTTCCCACACTGTCTCTGGTATCTATGTTTACTTTCTATACTGTTTTCCCCCATTTTTTATTGAATTACTAAAGATCTTAATTAATCTAAATATTTTCATAGCAAACACAGCTGATATATACATTTCCATGAACACAAGTCTAACTTTAGGCATCCTATAAAGTAGCACCTAGCTGGGGCTATATATCTTACTGTGGTCATCAAATGGATTTTTTTTTTCCTGAAACTTTTCTCTTTTTGTAACTTAATTTACATCCTTTCCCTAAACATCATCACAGCATACAAAATCTGATTTCCCATCCAGAATATACTGCATAGTGACTTAATCATGCATATTATTATCCAAAATTT
>NW_006206380.1:473702-478535 GCF_000334495.1 Tupaia belangeri chinensis | reverse complement strand
GCAGGACTTTTTTTTTTTTTTTTTTAATCATGTCTCTATTTCCTCATGAGCATGAGAAAAAGGAATTTATTCACTCTATTTGTACTGGGTGCAAGACCTGTGCTCCCCAACCTCCTGCATACTTCTTAAAACTATGAATCCAACTTGAAAATGGCTAAGACTGGGATTAAAAACAAACAAACAGATCAAAACTTTTCTAAGGAGCTTGGAAATCCAAGGTTCATTTACATTGTAATAACCTGCAGTAAAAGAAAAACTGAGATTTAGTTATGATAAAAAAATAATGAGACAAAGGCTGAGAGAAGACTACCACCAAAATACACAGGTTTTAAAGGAATAACAATAATAACAAAATTTTAAGATGTTTTACAAGATAGAAAATTGCTGTCTGCTAACAAAAGGGAAAAGAAAGAAAAAGACCCCAGGCCTATTGCTGCCAGAAAACTGATGATTTGTTTTGTACTAAAATAGAAAATGTTATCTAGGACTTTGCAATCAAAGAGGCCCACCAGATGAACACACCCTCTAAAACTGATTAAGTACATGATCAATTCGGTAGAGAATTATGCACTTAAACAAAAATACAAAAATTGCATAAAACAAAACTAGCAGAAATGGTCCCTTTTGGCATGAGCTGCTCTGCTCTTTGCCCCTGCACTTAAGACTAGGCTTCCCTTCATCCTATTGATTCATTATGGTGACTAATCTGCTAAATGTGTATCTTTCCCAAGTTTATTTCTGTTAAGAGAAGGAATAAGAAAAGACAGAAATTGTCCAGATGAGGGGAGTTTTGGGGCACCTTTTTAATTTCAGAAACAGCTTCTTTTATTATTTTTTTTTGAGATAGTATCAAATATATTCTTGTTAACTTTTAAAAGGAGTTAATTTTGTCATCTTTTTAAAAAATGAATATTTTTATGCTAATTAAAGTAGCAACCTCATTCTTTTTAATGAAATACAGATTTTGTTAATTTAGCACTCAAAGATTTATCAAAGCTTTAGCCTGAGAAAATTTTACCCAAGATCACCTTTTGTAATTCTTCCCATTTACCTAAATACCTGCAGGTCTAGGTGCCATAGATGTCATAAAGCTAGCTGTGGTGCCCAAAGTGGGTCAAACTTTTTTTCCCTTTAGAACTGTAGATATCTTTCTTTCTTTTCTCTCTCTCTCTCTCTCTCTCTCTCTCTCTCTTTAAATTCATTTTTAAAAAGATCATTTTTAAAAAGAGAAACTGGCCCGTTTTTTTTTGTTGTTTTTTTTTTTTTTTTGAGCATCTCTCCACTACATCTCATTCTAGTGTTGAGATCACTCATCTTACATGTCTCAGTTCCCTTCAAGAATCTAGCACTCTTGAAGGGGGCCCAAAATGCTTGAGTGGTCAGTTCTTATTTTGCATTTACTGGATGGGCCTGTTACTATTGTGCTTGGGATTCCCTATGAGGCTGCTACTAGTCCTAAGAGGAGGAAATTTATCTCCCTCCACACACTCCCAGCATGACTCCCAGTCGCCTGGGGGGCCTACCTGGCAGGGAGAAGTAAATGCTTTTTTATCTTCAGAGTTGAGATACTCAGTCTCTCATTCACCTGTGAAGAAGACAGTTCAGTTTCTCCAGTGCAAAAGCATAGCAGCCAATTGAAGGAGCTTCAAGAAGGCAAAGGTGGAAGACCCCTTAGAATCTTTGCTTTTTTTTCCTTCTTTTTTCCCTCTTGTTTTTTTAACTAATGCACTTTCATGCTTTCAGTTTCTTGACTACCATTCAAAGAGGAAACAAAACACTACACCTTGCTCTGAGAGCAAACCTTTGCCCCTCACCCTGAGGAGTGCAAACCTGGGTTACCCAAAATAGACAAACAAACATAAGACAGACAAACAAGCAAACCAGCTTAGAAATAAACCAGACCGTCTACCAAATTTTGGGGGGTCCAAGGCCAGCAGACTTTCCAAATTTCCCCTGAGGAGAGGCTTGTAGGCAGAGAGGGCACAAAGGGTCCACTGCTGGTACCAGGCACCCGGTTTGAAGTATCCCCTTAGAAGATCTCTGGTTCATCTCTGATCCCTTCATGGTCACCATCTTGTTGATGGAAAATTAACTAACTGTAAAAATTAATAATTAATGTAGTTTATTTCCAAGTCAAATATGAGTGACCTAGGCCTGGAGAAGAGGCATACATGCCTTTCTCAGGGTGATCACGTACAGGGGTTCCTTTTATTTGTTTCTGAGATTGTCAGACAAAATTTAGTGAAGAGGATTTTCCATTAGTCTGGCCCAAAATGGTGGGACATGTGGAAGCTGGGGCTTGTAGGTTATAGGTGGGTTCCACAATTATTAGGTTGGTGATTGGAAGGGAAGATCTGTGTCTTGGAAGAGATTAGTTAAAGAAAGGCTTAATCTACATCTCAAGGAAAAGGAAGTTCTGTGTCTTGGAAAGAGATAAGCAAAATAAATACTGTAATTGGTTGGAATATGCATCTCAAAGATACTATGCCAGGGATAGGATGTAGAAAGAATTCTGTTAATGGAAAATAAATGGTCTATTAATGTTTGTGGACATAACTTCTCCAGTCCCTTTTGAAAAAATTTTGGAAAATAGGAAAAGTAGTCAGACTTCTGTCCACAGTCCCTTGCTGGCCAGAATTCTGGAAATGGAATTTGGGATCTACTGGAGAGCTGAGGCCTATACTGTGGGTTAAAGAGTAGTAGAAAATTAACAAAAGAAAGAAGAGAAATAAAGCTGCCTACCTTCCTAAAAGGGTGTCTGTGGTTGGGGGAGCTGAAACTTGGGCTGTGGCCAATGACTGGCCCTGCCTCAGAGTCCCTTGCTGACCAAGAGTCTATGGATGGAACTGGGGCCCTGCTGGAGAGCTGAGGCATGTCCTTTCTAAGAAGAGTGTGTTTGGGTTTGGGGGAGTTGTACTGTCCATGGCCTGAGAATGACCGTTTCTCAGGTTCCCTTGCTGGCCAGGGATCTGGAGATGGAACTGGTCTTCTGCTGGAAAGCTGAGGCCTGTTTTAATGAGTGGGGTTTCTCTGGGTTTGGAGGAGTTGGAGCTGGGTCTTTGGCCAGAGACTGGCTCTGACTCAGGGTCTCTTGCTGACCTGGGGTCTGGGTATGGAATGGGGCTTTGCTGGAGAGCTGAAGACTGCCCTGTGGAGAAAAAAGGAGTAGAAAATTACCAAAAGAAAGAATAAGAGAAAAAAAAGCTGCCTACATTCCTGAGAAAGGTATATCTGGGATTGGCAGAGCTGGAGCTTGGATTGTGGCCAGAGACTGGACATGCCTGAGGGTTTTATGCTGGTCAGGGTTCTGGGGGTTGAACTGGAGCTCTGATGAAGAGCTGAGGTCTGTCCAGTGGGGTATGGAGAAGAAGTAAAGTAGCCAAAGGAAGAAGTAGAGATAAATATCTACCTACCTTCCTGAGAGGAATGTCTCTGGGGTTGGATGAGCTGGAGCTGGGGTTTTGGCCAGAGACTGTCCCTGCCTCAGAGTCCCTTGCTAGCCATGGTTCAGGGGATGCTCTACTGGAGACCTGAGACCTGTCCTGTGGTGTAAAGAATAGTAGGAAATAAACAAAAGAAAGAAGAAGAGAAAAAAAAAGCTGCCTACCTGTCCCGACCCGCAGGACAGTCGAACAGGTTTCCTGAGGGAAGGAGTGAGAGACAGGACGAACAGCACACTGTCACAGCACGGAGACGATGCAGTGTCTCTTCAGGGTCGTCTCTCTATTGTAGGCAGCATGGAGACAACACAGTGTTCAGGGTCATCCAGAGATGATGCAGCGTCACAACTCAGGGTCGTCCAGAGATGGCGTGGTGTCACAACTCTTCAGGGTCTTCAGGGTTGTCTGGAGATTATGGGCCAGGGATCGTGGTTATATACACATTGGTGGGCCATGATTAGTTGAGTGAAGGATAGTAAAAGGTGGGTTATGATTGGTTGCTTTGTGGACCAATCATGAGGTGCCCAGATATGCAAATCTGAGGGATTCTAAGCACACCGATTTGCTATGGGAAGTGGCCAACCAGAGTATGGTTTTGAAGGTGAGGTTTTTGAAGGGGAGCCAATTGTGGCCTTTGTAATTGTTTGCTCTCTGAGCCTAAGATGGCAATATTAAGAGACTCATGAAAAATAGCCTCAGCAGACTCGCTGGTGTGCAGCCTCCCACATGTCCCCCTTTTCTGTTTTAATTTGAGAGCTGAGGAAAAGGCCTGGGAGAATCATGCCTGTCTTAGGTTGGAGCCGTTTATGGAAACATACATCTATCCTTACCTGTCATTGGAAAGTCCCATAGCTATGATGGGCTTCCTGTATTAGGTGGAAGGACTGAACTGTTATTGGGTTTATCAGACTCTCTTACCCTTCTTTGGCTAACTGATTCAGCACCTCAGGCGAGACCTGTATAGGGATGTTGGTCTTCCATCTCCAATCTAGTATAGTGGACCTTGATAGGCCGCATAGTAAGAGAGTCAGTTTGTTGTTTGAGGAATGTCATGAGCCTATTAAATATAACAGGTCCCAGTAAGGAAACAACTAAAAGGCCAATTGAATGGGCCAAGTAGGGGGAGCAGGAAAGGGAGGAGACCGTTCCCGGCAGACCATAAGGGATTGTTGGAGAGTTGTCACGAATGATGCCGGACTTGTTGGCTTAAAAGCAGCAGTATTCCTATAAATCAAGACAGAGATCTCTCTGTTCTGCCAGGAGGAGCGGCACAAGGATCAAAACCAGCAGCAGTAGTGTCGAAGAAGCAAAACAGGATCAGGTATTTAAGAAGGATCTTCATTTTGTGGATCTGTGGAAGGAGAGAGAGATATCTCAGAGCTTTCATTGCCCT
>NW_006206380.1:463785-468774 GCF_000334495.1 Tupaia belangeri chinensis | reverse complement strand
CCTCTGAACTAGATAATGACTCATTTTTCTTTGGCTCTTGTAGAGCCTTAAGGTTGTTTTTCTTTTTTAGTTTTTTAGATTTTTTTGGTTTTATCTCACTTTCGGGGCTTTTAACTTCTTCCTCACTATCTAGGGAAATAAGATTCTCTCCCTGTTCTTTTTCAATTTCAGAATCATCGGTTAGATCTGAGGTGGCTATAGCCTCCTCCTGGGGTTGATCATTTTGCATGATCTGCTCTCCCTTAAAGAGCATAACGGCAAGGGCTTCTATTAAACTCTGAATGGATATTTCATGCTGACTAAGCTTTTGTCCCATTATTACCCGTGTTTCTGCCAGCTTTTCTGGGTTGCTCTGCACTGGAGCCTTCCTCAGGAGCTCTTCACTGGATCCTTCATACTCAGGTCCATGTCCGGGCGCCAAGTGTCCCGACCCGCAGGACAGTCGAACAGGTTTCCTGAGGGAAGGAGTGAGAGATGGGACAAATGGCACACTGTCACAGCATGGAGATGATGCAGTGTCTCTTCAGGGTCGTCTCTTTATTGTAGGCAGCATGGAGCTATCACAGTGTTTAGGGTCATCCAGAGACGACGCAGCATCACAGCTCAGGGTCGTCCGGAGACGATGCAGCATCACAACTCACATGGCGTCACAGCTCAGGGTTGTCCGGAGATGGCACGGTGTCACAACTCTTCAGGGTCCTCAGGGTCGTCTGGCAATTATGGGCCAGGGATTGTGGTTATATACACGTTGGTGATCCGTGATTGGTTGAATGAAGGATAGTAAAAGGTGGGTTATGATTGGTTGCTTTGTGGACCAATCATGAGGTGCCTGGATATGCAAATCTGAGGGATTCTAAGCACACCGATTTGCTATGGGAAGTGGCCAATCAGAGTATGGTTTTGAAGGTGAGGTTTTTGAAGGGGAGCCAATTGTGGCCTTTGCAATTGTTTGCTCTCTGAGCCTAAGATGGCAATAGTAAGAGACTCATGAAAAATAGCCTCAGCAGACTTGCTGGTGTGCAGCCTCCCACACCTACCTTCCTGATAGGTTTGTGGATTGGGTTGGGAGAGGTGGAGCTGGAGCTATGGCTAGTAACTGTCCCTGCCTCAGGGTTTCTTGCTGGCCATGGGTCTAGGGATGGAGCTGTGGCTCAGCTTGAGCTGAGACTGTGCCTAGAGACTGGCTTTGCCTCAGTAACCCTTGCTGGCCAGGAATATGGGGATGTAACTGGGTTTCCTGGAGAGTTGAAGCCTATCCTTATTCAAATGGGTTTCTCTGGTGTTTAGGGAAGTGTAGCTGGGTCTGAAAAAGGGATCGGCCCTACCTCAAGGTCCCTTGCTGGTCATGGATCTGGGGATGGAACTGAGGCTTTGCTGGAGAACTGAGGCCTGTGCTTCCTGAGAGGGGTCTCCCTGGGGTTGGGGGAGCTGGAGCTGAGGCTGTGGCCAGAGACTGGCCCTGTCTCAGGGTTCCTTGCTCCCTAGGGTTCTGCTGATAGAACTGGGACTCTGATGGAGAGCTGAGTCCTTTCCTTCCTGAGAGGAGTGTCTCTGGGGTTGGGGGAGTTGGAGATATATCCAGAGACTGGTCCTGCCTCAGGGTTCCTTGGTGGCCAGGACTTTAGGGATACAACTTGGGCTTTGCTAGAGAGCTTTTGCCTGTCCTTCCTGAGAGGGGTGTTTCTGGGATTGAAGGCACTGGGGCTGTGAAATGAGACTGGCCCTGCCTCAGGGTTCCTTGCTGGCCAGGCCTTTGGGGATGGAACTGGGGCTATGCTGGAGAGCTGAAGCCTGTCCTTCCTGAGAGGGGTATCTCAGGGGTTGCGGGAGCTGGAGTTGGGGCTGTGGCCAGAGAATTGCCCTACCTCAGGGTCCCTTTCTGGCCAGGGGTTTGGTTATGGAACTGAGGCTCTGCTGGAGAGCTTAGGCCTTTCCTTCCTGAGAGTGGTGTCTCTGGGGTTGGGAAAGATGGACCTGGGGCTGTGTAAAGAGACTGGCCCTGCATCAGGGTCCCTTACTTTTTTTATTTTATTTTTTTGGAGAGGTTTTTGCTGTAGGGCACGTGCACTCACCAGAAAGATAGAGACAGAGAGAAAGAAAGTGAGAAATCACCCCCTGGGTGGGGGGTATGGACACACCACAATCCCTTCTCCTCCATTGTCCTCTTGGGATCTTGAGCACCCATGCACACATGCCCGGCATGAGTTTAAGCCGCTGGGTCCAGGACTCAAACTGCAGTCAACTACATGGGAGTCCAGCAACAAAGCCATTACACTAACTGCTGGTCCTAGGGTCCCTTGCT
The DNA here is from genome assembly GCF_000334495.1 of Tupaia belangeri chinensis. Taxonomy (NCBI): domain Eukaryota; kingdom Metazoa; phylum Chordata; class Mammalia; order Scandentia; family Tupaiidae; genus Tupaia; species Tupaia belangeri. Next base: position 466,472 of record NW_006206380.1, on the reverse strand, counting down.
TTCCAGGGATCTGGGCATGGAACTGGTGCTCTGCTGGAGAGCTGAGGGCTGTCATTCCTGTGAGGGATGTTTCTAGGTTTGAGGGAGCTGGAGCTGGGGTTGTGGCCAGAGACTGACCCTGCGTCAATGTATCTTGCTGGCCAGGGGTCTGGGGATGTAATTAGGGTTTGGCTGGAAAGCTGAAGTCTGTCCTGTGAGGTAAGGAGGAGTACAAAATTAACAAAAGAAAGAAGATAAAGAGGTGTCTGCCTTCCTGACAGCAGTGTCCTTGGGATAGAGGGAGCTGAAGCTGGGGATGATGTTGCAGAATAAGGACCTACCACAGGTTCCCTTGCTGTCCAGGCATCTGTGGATGGAACTGAGGCTTTCCTGGAAAGCTAAGTCCTGTCTTTCCTGAGAATGATGTCTCTAGTTTTGGGGGAGCTGGAGCTTGGGCTGTGACCAGAGACTGGCCCTGCCTCAGGGTCCTTTGCTGGCAAGGGTTCTGGGGATGGTACTGGAGCTCTGCTCTAATTATCCATTGTAAAGTGGAGCCCATTATTGAAGGAAAAAAAAACAAACAAACTGGGGCTCTGCTGAAAAGCTTATCCCTGTTCTACCTAAGAGTGGTATCTCTGGTGTTGGGGGGAGCTGGAGCTTGGGCTGTGGCCAGAGACTGGCCCTTCCCCATGGTCCCTTGCTTGTCTGGGTTCTGGTGATGGAACTGGTGCTCTTCTGGAGATCTGAGGCCTGTCATTCCCAAGAGAGGTGTCTCTGTTTTTGGGGGAGCTGCAACTGGGTCTGTGTCCAGACACTGGTCCTCCCTTAGGGTCCCTTGCTGACCAGGATTTTGGGGATTGAACTGCAGCTCTGCTGCAGAACAAATCCTGCGTTTCCTGAGATGGGTGTCTGAGGGGGTTGGGGAGCTAGATCTGGGGCTGCAGTCAGAAAAAGGCCCTGGCTCAGGGTCCATTGTTGGCCAGAGGTCTGGGGATAGGAATGGGGCAACGCTGGAGAGCTCAGTTCTTTCCTGTGGGGTAAGCAGGTGTAGGAAATTGACAAAAGAAAGAAGAAAATAAAAAAATCTGCCTACCTTCTTGAGAGGGGTCTCTCTGGGTTTGGGGGGGCTTGAGATGTGGCCATGGCCAGAGACTAGCCCTGCCTGAGTGTCCCTTGCTGTCCAGAGTTCTGGGGATTGAACTGGGGCTCTGCTGGAAAGCTGAGGCCTGTCCTTACGATGAGGGTTGTCTCTGGGTTTGGGGAAGCTGGAGCTGGCGCTGTGACCTGGGACCTGCCCTGCCTCATCATCCCTGGGTGGACAGTGGTCTGGTCTGGGGATGGAACTGGTGCTCTGTTGGAGATCTGAGGCATTTCTGTGGGGTATGGAAGAGTACAAAATCAGCAAAAATCACATAGAAAAAAAAAATAACTGCCTACCTATGAGGGAGGGTGGTTTCTTGGTTGGGGGAGCTAGAGCTGGGGCTGGGACAGACACTGTCCCTGCTACATGTTTCCATGCTGGCCATGCATTTGGGGGTGGATGTGGGGCTCCGCTGGAGAGATGAGATCTGTCTTTCCTGAGACAGGTATCTCTGGTGTTGGGGGAGCTGGAGCTTGGACTATGGCCAAAAACTGGCCCTGCCTCAGGGTCACTTTCTGGCCAGGGTTCTGGGGATAGACCTGGGGCTCTACTGGAGAGCTGAGACCTGTCCTGTGTGATAAAGTGGAGTAGGAAATTAACATAAGAAAGAAGAGCCAGAAAAGCTGCCTACCTTCCTGAGATTGGTATCTCTGGGGATGGGAGAGCTTTAGCTTGATCTGTGGCCAGAGACTGGCCCTGCCTCAGGTTCATTGCTGGCTAGGGATCTTGTGATAGAATTGGGACTCTGCTGGAGAGCTGAGACCTGTACTTCCTTAGAGGGCTGTCTCTGGTGTTTGAGGAGCTGGAGCTGGGGCTGTGGTCAGAGACTGATCTTGCCTCAGGGTCCATTGCTGGCCAGGGGTCTGGGGATGGAATTGGGGCTCTGCTCTAATTACCCATCTTAAGGCAGAGCCCATTAATGAAGGCAAAAAACAAACAAACAGAAAAAAATAATTTCAAGACTTGTAGTTCAGCATGGATATGTCTCTGCTATTGCTCAACAAGCAACAACCCAATTTTATCTGTAGGAATGTTTTATACTGTTTTAATTCTAGCTTTCTTTTTGCTTTGGGCTGGCTGGTAGCAAAGTGAAAACTTTAATAGAACTCTTTTATGTCACTTAAGCTTATCATTTGTTTGATAGAGTCTTAAAATAGATAAAAGTAGAGTGAAATTTTTTAGAATCTTCTACATATCAATGGACATTTCTGGATGGACCTAAATTGGGAACTCTCAATTTTAATTTTGCTTTTTATAGAGCAATTTTATTTATATAGAATGTTCTTCATAATGGCCATAATAATTTCAAATCATGCTACTAAAATTTCATCACTTTTGTAAATATTGGTACTTCCAGGAAGTACTTTGTTCTTTAGAATTAATAATTCCATCTTTTACATAAATTTTGAGTCTCTTCAAGCCAAAAAACCCAAGTAGGAAATAATTTATCCTGGTATTGTCTCTGAGCCTTCTTTTTAGCAATTTAGTCCATGATCATTTTCTAAGCATGCAAAAAGAAACTAAGATGTTGAACATAAAAAAAAAATCTCATGGGGAACCAGCAGTT
>NW_006206380.1:453929-463658 GCF_000334495.1 Tupaia belangeri chinensis | reverse complement strand
AAGGGATTGTGGCGTGACCATCCCCCCTGGGGGGGTGATTTCTCGCTTTCTGTCTCTATGTCTCTCTCTATCTGTCTGGTGAGCACACGCACCCTACAGTGAAAATCTCTCAAAAAAAAATCTCATGAAAAAATTTTTTAAAAAATTTTAATCTAAAACTTTTTTGCAACTATCATGGTATTAGCTACCTACTGCTAATTTCTGTCAGACAACTGGATCCAATCCAGTTAATTACCTAATCCAATCCAATCTTGGACCCAGTCCAATTTCTGTTTCAACTCCTAACCCAGTTTGGATCAAAATTTGCTCATATAAAACTCAGAGATTTCTAAACACAATTCCGTGGAGCTCAAATCTGAGAGAGAACTTACCCACAATCCCCAGTTTCCATGAGAGAGCAATTGATGTCAAAGGGCTCTGCAAGTACCTTGCTTGGTCACCTGCTGCTCCTGGGGGTCATGTGAAGTGCTATTTCAGATTCTACTTCTGATGCCAAAACTGTTAAAAGAAAAATAAATGAACCAATTGAATACAGTTTTAATGGAGCTGATGTTAACATGATTTAAACTGGGCAGTTGTTTCGGGACTTCTGGGCAATTTTGGCCAGCCTAATGGTCAACTCAGCATTTAAATTGGCAAAGTAGGAAAGTTACATATGCAGTGAAAGGGGAAGTGTCATACAAAAAGTGTAAGTGGGGAAGTGAGGTAGAGAAATAATTGGTTACATATAAGTTTGTCTGCATTTACATCATTTAAAAGGCAGGATACCTGTGATTGACTGAAGCTTAGTTACTGATTGGTTATAATCTAGCAACCAACTCAAAAAAACAACTTAACATGTACGATTTCATATTATAGGAATCCAAGTGTGGAAGTACAATGGCTGTTTTAGGCCAAAATAATTTAACCGTTTTTTTAATATGGTAATTAAATGTGCTTTCAGAATTTGTGAACATAACAATGGAAGATGGTATTAGTGTAATGGTATTGAAATTCAAAGGAAAAGTTCTGAACAATTTGAAATGAATGTCATTTCCTCCCATCCTGAACTCTGCAACTGAAACCGAGCGAGAACTCCCTAATGTATTTTCTAGGGTTCCTGAAATATGAAGTCCATTTATATTGTAATGGTCCAGAGTAAGGAGTAAGTCTTCAGACTTTGGTTATGATAATGACCAACATGGACCATGATTGAGGGCCATTTGACCTCTAAAACTCTCACTTAAAGGAAAGAAGGTTTTTATTTCAATATGTAAGATGTTTTGTAGGCTGGAAACTGCTGGTTGTGAGCTCAAAGACTCCAGGCTGAAGGGTTCCAGACACCTGAAGAGGAATTTGATTGTCTAAGGCCTCACCAATCAAGAATGCCCATGAGATGATCATGCCTTCTTGAACCAATCACTGAACTGATCATGTGCCTAGGACCTCTGCCTCTAATTTCTGTCCTTAAAAATGCATGTGGGGAACATCTTGGGGAGACCAGGTCTTTTCAGCATGAGCTACCCACTTTCCTTGCTTTGCACTTTGCAGTAAAGCTGTCCTTTCCTTCATCACATCATGTGCCTATGGCTTGGTTTTATAGTACTTGGACGAGCACAGCTGATTTGAGTTTGGCAACAAAACCACATCTGCATTCAACAAAAAATAGCCAGTTCTGGTCATTACCCATTTATCCTCATGACTGAGAGGTTTTCTTCAAAGAATAGGAGTGTTAAATTAAACTATTTTGGCCTAAAATGACTGCTGTACTCCCACACTTGGATTTCTATGGATAAGCCAAAATCATACATGTTAGGCTGTTTTCCTGAACTGGTTGCTAGGTTACAGCTAATCATAGCAGCTGGGCTTCAGCAAACCATAGGCATCCTGCCTTTTAAACTGTGTTAATGCAGGCAAACTTCCGAATGTAAAAACCCAAATTGTTTTCCTATCTCATTCCTTCACTTTCGTTTTTGTACATCACATTCTTGTTCCTGTACACTTCATTTTCCTTTTCTAGAACTTAATGCCATGCAGTCATGAGGCTAGCTGTAATTTCTCGGAAGTTGATCTGCAAACTCCCTGATTTGAATCATGTTAAAATTTACTAAGTTAAAATGTGCCACAATTAAATCAGTTTATTTTTCTTTTAACAGTTTTGGCATCCAAAGCAGGATCTGAAATAGAGCTTCCAGTGGCCCCCAGGAGCAGGAGGTAACCAAGTAAAGTACCCCAGAACTTTTTGTTGTAAGTGCTCTCTCAAAGCAACTGGGGAGTGTGGTTAAGTTTTCTCCCAGATTTCAGCTCCATGGACTTGTGTTTAGAGTTCTCTGAGTTTTATCTGAGCAATTTCTGGTCCAAACTACATTTGGAGTTGTACCATAAACTGGACTGGGTCCAGGATTGGATTGGAATAGGCAGTTAAGTTAATTGGTTTGGATCCAGTTGACAGGCTGGGTTAGAGAGAAACTAGTGGTAAGTAGGTATTACTGTGGTAACTGCAATGAAATTTTAGGTTAAAAGGGTTTTTTTTTTTTTTGAGGGGTTTTTTTGAGAGGTTTTCACTATAGGGCGCTTGCGCTCACCAGACAGACAGAGACATAGAGACAGAAAGCAAGAAATCACCCCCCCAGGGAGGATGGTCACGCCGCAATCCCTTCTCCTCCATTCTCCTCTCGGGATCTTGGGCACACACACACACCCACCTGGCTTGAGTTTTAAGCCACCAGGTCCGGGATGCGAACCGCGGTTGACTACGTGGGAGTCCAGTGACATAGCCATTATGCTAACTGCTGGTTCCCAAAAGGATTTTTTTTATCACATGAGAATTTTATGTTCAGCATTTAGTTTCTTTTTCTTTTTCTTTTTCTTTAAATTATATTTCTAGAGAAAGATCAATGTCTAAATAAGTAAAGGAGAGCACAGAACCAAAGCCAGGATAAATTATTTCCAACATAGGTTTTTCTGGACTCAAAGAGACTCAGAATTTATGTAAAAATAAAATTCCTAATTCTAAAGATCAAAGTATTTTCTGAAAGCTACAATATTTATAAAAGTGGTGATATCTCAGTAACATGATTTAAAATCACTATGGCCATAATAAAGAACATTCTATATAAACAAAATCACTCTTTTAAAAGCATAATTAAAATTAAAGTTTCCCAATTTAGGTCCATCCAGGAATGCTCATTTGTATGTGGAAGCTTCCAAAATTTGCCCATTTGTATGTGGAAGCTTCCAAAAGATTTCATTTTATTTTAAGACTCTGTGAAAATAAATAATAAGAATAAATGACATAAAAAAGTTCTATAAAAGTTTTTGCTTTCTTACTATCCTTTCCAAAGCAAAAACAAAACAAAACAAAACAAAACAAACACACACACACAAAAACAACATGATAAAAGATTTATTAAAATGATTTAAAATACACCTAATACACCTAGTCAGATTGAGTTCTTTCTTGTTCAGAAATATCCATGTGATATTCATGCTGAATTACAAGCATTGGAAATACTTTCTTTGGCTTTCACTGATGACCTCCATCTTAAAGTCAGTAATTAATTTTTAAAAAATGCTGCATTTAAAGGTCATATATCAATTAAATTGGTCTTCAAAAATACAATTTTCTGGCAATTTACTGGTCTATCTAAAAATCTTGGGGAAAATTTAATGTATTTGTAAATGACAGAGGATTGTGGGAGTGCAGGGGTGACTGGGCCCACACTCACTCTAATTTTTTTCTATCCCATGCTCAGGAAAAATTAGAGTAATGAACACTGAGTAGGTGTAGCATAGCAGGGAGTTTATTAAAAGAGAGGGAAGGAAAAACATAGCCCCCAAGAAGGGAGGGGTCCTGGAAAATGGATTGCCATGGAAGAAATGCAGCAAGGGGTTTTAATTTGGGTCAGGAAGGACTTTGCTAGACTTAGGTTCTAAGTGAAGCTTGTGCATGCATTCCCCTGTTGGTAGAGAGTGGCATGTGCTGGCTAGGTCCAATTATTCTCTTAATTTGACTGGGTACAAAGGTCAGGAGATTCTTTGTCCAGAAGCTTTGGGACATGAATTATTCAAGAACAATATTTACATATCTAAGATCAAAGGAATATGGTGACTGAGATATGAGGAATAGTCATGAGCCACAAAGCAGTGCCTCTCCTTTGGGGGAATGGGGAGCTGCTCTATCCACCTGTAAATGGGATCCAAGTCCTGTTTCATAAATACATCCCCTTTAAGTCATTATAGTTTCTTACAGTGGAAAAGGCACAAATTTAAATGTATAATGTGAACTGACCATCTATAGTGCAGTTGTTTAGGGCTCTGGTTATAGAAACCCAACTGTGATTCAAATCCCAGCCCTTGCACACCCTTTGAAAAAGATATATGTGGGGCCAGCTGTTAGCATAATGGCTATGTCGCTGGACGCCCACATAGTTGACCGCGATTCGAATCTTAGACCCGGTGGCTTAAACTCACGCCAGGTGCGTGTGCGTGCTTGCCCAAGATCCCGAGAGGAGAATGGAGGAGAAGGGATTGCAGCTTGGCCATCCCCCCTGGGGGGTGATTTCTTGCTTTCTATCTCTCTGTCTCTCTCTGTCTTTCTGGCGAACACATTTGCCCTATAGCAAAAACCTCTCTCCCAAAAAAGTGAAAGACATATGTATACACCCCCCAAACTCCCACTAATTGGGAAAAAAATGGAGAAAAAGAGATGCTAGAGTTGAATGTTGTCCTAAGATTGGCCCTCCCTCAGGAACCGTTGCTGGCTGGGGTTCTGGGAATGAAAATGGGGTAATGATGTAGAGCTGAAGCCTCTTCTGTGAAATAAGAAGGAGAAGGAAATCAACAAAAAAAGAGCAAAAAAAGCTGCCTACCTTCCTGAGAGGGGTGTCTTGGGGTTGAGGGTGCAGGTGATGAGGCTGTGACCAGAGATTGGTCCTACCTGAGTGTCCTTTGCTGTCCAAGAGTCTGGGAATTGAACTGGGGTTCTGCTGGAGAGCTGAGGGCTGTCCTTCCTGAGAGGGGTGTCTCTGACATTTTGGTAGCTGGAGCTGGGGCTGTGGCCAGAGACTGGCTCTGCTTCTGTTTCCATTGTTGTCCAGTGGTCTGGGAATGGAACTAGGACTCAGCTGGAGTTCTGAGGCCTATTTTGTGGAGAAAGAGGAGTTAGAAATTAACAAAAGAAACAAGAAGAGAAAAACAAACAAACAAACAAAAGAAACGCTACCTACCTTCCTGAGCGGGATATTGCTGGGGTTGGAGGAGCTGAAGCTGGGATTTTAGACAGACTGGCCCTGCTTCAGTGTTCCTTTCTCACCAGGGTTATGAGGATGGAACTGGGGCTCTGCTGGGAAGCTGAGGCCTGTCCTGTGGAGTAAAGAAGGGTAAAAAATTAACAAAACAAAGAAGAGAGAAAACGTGTTTATCTTCCTGAGAGGCGTCTCTGGGTTTGGGGGAGCTGGAGCGTGGACTGTGGCCATAGACTGGCCCTGTCTCAGGGTCCCTTGCTTACCAGGGGTCTGGTGACTGGTGACAGAACTGGGGCTCTGCTGGAGAGCAGAGGCTCTGCTGGAGAACTGAGGCGTCTCCTGTGGGGTAAGGAGGAGTAGAAATTAACAAATGAAAAAAGAGATAAAAAAGCTGCCTATCTTCCTAAGAGGTATGTCTCTAGAGTTGGGGGAACTGGAGATGGGCCTGTACCAGAGACTGGCCTTGGAGATGGGGCTGTACCAGAGATTGGCCGTACCTCATAGTCCCTTGCTGGACAGGGGTCTGGTGATAGAACTGTGGCTCTTCTGGAGATTTGAGGCCTATCCTCCCTGAGAGAGGTGTCTCTGGGTTTGGGGGAGCTGCAGCTGGGTCTGTGTCCAGAGACAGACCCTCCCTCAGGGTCCCTCACTGGCCAGGGTTTTAGAGATTGAACTGGTGCTCTGCTGCAGAGGGATGCCTGTCCTTCCTAAGATGGGTGTCTCTGGGGTTTAGGGAGCTGTAGCTGGGGCTTCAAGCAGAGAAAGGCCCTACCTCAGGGTCCCTTTCTGGCCAGTGGTCTGAGGATGGAAATGGGCCAATGCTGGAAAGGTGAGACCTCTCCTGTGAAAAGGAAAAAGAAGAGCAAATAAATCTGCCTCCTTACTGAAAGGTGTATCTTGGGGTTGGGGGTGCAGGTGATGGGGCTGTGGCCAGAGATTTGCCCTGCCTGAGTGTTCCTAGCTGTACAGGAGTCTGGGGGTGGAACTGGGGCTCTGCTGGAGAGCTGAGGGCTATCCTTCCTGAGAGGGGTGTCTCTAAGTTTAGGGTAGCTGGAGTTGGGGCTGTGGCCAGAGACAGGCCTTGCCTCTGTTTCCATTGCTGGCCAGGAGTCTGGGGAGGGAACTGGAGCTCTGTTGGAGTTCTGAGGCCTGTCCTTCCTGAGATGGGTGTCTGTGTGGTAATGATGAGTATAAAGTTAACAAAAGAAAGACAAAAACAAACAAACAAACAAACAAAAAAAACTGCCTACCTTTCTGAGAGGGATGTTTCTGGGGTTGGAGGAGCTGAAGCTGGGTCTGTGGACAGACTGGCCCTGCATCAGTGTCTCTTGCTCCCCAAGAGTATGAGGATGAAACTGGGGCTCTGCTGGAGAGCTGAGGCCTGTTCTGTGGGATAAAGAGGAGTAAAAAACTAATAAAAAAAAGAAGAGAAAAAATGGTGTCTATCATCCTGAGAAGGGCGTCTTTGGGGGTTGAGGGAGCTGGAGCTCTGGCTGTGTCAGAGACAGGCTCTGGTTTAGGTTCCCTTTCTGGCCAAGTATCTGGGGATGGAACTGGGCCTCTGCTAGAGAGTTGAGGCTTGTCTTATGGGGTAAGGAGGAGTAGGAAATTAACAAAAGAAAGAAGAGATAGAAAAGCTGCTTACCTTTCTGAGAGGGGTGTCTCTGGGGTTAGGAGAGCTAGAGATGGGGCTGCATTGTGCATTGCACTTGAGTGGTTCTGTTTAAATCTTCATTTCTATGGTGTCTCCAAAAAGGCTAAATGAGAGAATTACACACTGAGGGACAAGTATTATAAAAGATGTGGAAAAATTTGAACTCTTATCAGCTGTTAGTGGGATTGTAAAATGAGGCAGCTACTGCTAAAAAAAGTATAAAAGTTCCTCAAAACATTAAAAATAGAGTTACTATCTGATCCAGAAGTCTCATCTCTAGGTATATATCCCCCCAAATTTGAAATCAGTATCTCGAATGCTTACCTGAACTGTCATGTTTATTGAAGTAACATTTGCAAATAAAATAAGAAAACAGCCCAATATCTATTGACAGATGAATGGATAAAGAAAACATGACACACAGAAACATCCAAACACACACCCACAATCAAATTTTTTCAGCCTTTAAAAAAAGATATCTTGTTATTTGTCACATGATTGAACCTAGATGACATTATGCTAAGTGATGTAAGCCAGACAGAAAGGGAAAATACTGTATGATTCTACTTCTATAAAGTATTTATAATAGTAAACTAATAGAACCTGAGAATACTATAGTGGTTGCCACAAGTTAAGGAGCAAAGGAAATAAGGAATGGTTGAATAATTATAAAATTTCTGTTGTATTAGTCAAATAAGTTCTAAACATCTCTTGTACAACATAGTGACTATAGTTAACATTATGATAATGTTCATTTTGAAATTTGTTATAAGAGTATATCTCACGGGAACCAGCAGTTAGCGTAATGGCTATGTCGCTGGATTCCCACGTAGTCGACCATGGTTCACGTCCAGGACCCGGTGGCTTAAAACTCACGCCGGGCGCGTGTGCGTGCGTGCCCAAGATCCTGAGAGGAGAATGGAGAAGGGATTGCGGCGTGACCATCCCCCCTGGGGGGTGATTTCTCGCGTTCTGTCTCTATCTCTCTCTCTGTCTGTCTGGTGAGCACACGCGCCCTATAGCGAAAATCTCTCCTCCCCCCAAAAAAAAAGAGAAAAAAAAAAGATTATATCTCACAAAGACATAACATGAACAAACAGAAACAAAGGGTCACAAAAAATCAATGAGAAGAACTAGCAGATGGTGTGATGGTTAAGGCACTGGACTCCCACATGGCTGATAACATCTCAAGTCTTGGATCTGGTGACTTGAAAATTACCCCAGGTGTGTATGCACGTGTGCCTAAAATTCCAGGAAAAGAATGAAGGACAAGAAACTGTGGAGTGACCATCTCCCTTAAGGAGTGATTTCTAATATTCTCTCTCACTGTCTATCTCTCTGTGGTGAACACATGCATCCTATGGAAAAAAAATATTTTTAAAAATCAAAACCACAATGAGAACTTGCATCCAACCCCACCCCATTCTGAGACAAATTCAAGCAAGTGGCTTTGCTGGAGGCCAGGCTGCCTGTGACCACAGGGCCTATTGGCCAGGACCCGTGGCTCATCCTACCCCACTCACCTTTGAACTTTAGGTTTGTGTCTTGGGACTTTAAGATAAACTTTTGTCCCTCCCCACCCCATCAGGAGACCAGTTTAAGCAAGCATCATTGCTGGATGCCAGGCTACTTGTGGCTTCAGGCTTTAATGCCCTGGACCCATGGCTCACACCCCCATTTGCATTTGAACTCTCAAGACTTTGGTGTTTTGGATAGTGTGGGGCATGCAATGTGCATTGGATGATATTTTCTTTGCTCCTGAGGTGAAGCTCAGTGGCTCAGTTGGGAGCACACTGGTTCTTTAGAAATGGAGAGGACTTATTTCATCCAGGATGAGTAGTAATAGTGCAGAGTGCTGGTGAGCAATAGGGAGGAAGAGCAGAAGAAAGATTGCTAGTTTTCTACTGTTGCACACCTTTGAATGCTCAGAGATACCTTGAAAATTTTAGGAAGGAAGGCATAGATCACTGGATGACTAGAAACAATCTCAGAGTCACAGAAATATAAGCAACCGACAAAATGTATCTCTCCCAAGGGAAAACATCAATTCCATATCACCCACAGACAACAAAATGGAAATTGTGGAAATGTCAGATAAGCAATTCAGAATATTTGTAGTGACCAGACTAATTGAGAAACAAAAGAAAGATGAGTTCCAGGAGATGAGGAAATCCTTTCATGATTGGAAAAAGAAATAGACACCTTAAAAAAAATGAAACTGTTAGGGATGAAGAATGTGATACAGGAAAGTAAAACCTCCCTCGAAAATATTAAAAGCAGATTAGATCATGCAGGAGATCAAATCTCGAATGTAGACTTCAAAATCACTGACCTAGACGAAAGTATATATTAAGAGATCTTTCGCCCCCTGGGTCAGGATCTTTGAGGGAGGAATGCCCCCAGTAGCTTCAGCCCCGGGGCCCCCAAGCCAGACACCCCTCTTTCAGAACGCCCTCAGTTCTATCACACCACACTCCCGTCTTTGGTCCCCTGGGCCAGGATATTCCAGGGAGGACTACCCTCAGTAGCTTCAGCCCCGGGACCCCCAAGCCAGACACCCCTCTTTCAGCCAGGTACACATTTTTTTTCTCTCCCTTTCTCTTTCTGTCCCCTTACCCACGTCGTCTTTCATTTGTAAATTTCTCTCTTCTGATTAACACATAGGAACACCCTCAGTTCTTCCACACCACACTCCCATCTTTTGACCCCTGGCGAAATCACACGCCGCGCTACTTTTTCTTTATTCTATGTATTATTTTCTTCCCACTTATTCAGTCCTCACTTCCTTTATCTACACCATTCCTGGCTGTCTAGATAGGTCTAGAATTACAATCTGAAACATTCTAGCAT
>NW_006206380.1:446744-450057 GCF_000334495.1 Tupaia belangeri chinensis | reverse complement strand
TTCATCCATAAAAAACAACAAAACCCTGGCTTTTGAAAAGAAGTGGATGAATATGGAAGACTTACTGCTGAGTGAAGCAAGCCATGCTATGAAGGAGAGGCATTGTATGTCCCCACTTAATATATACCAAGTGTCTGCACTCTAAATGTATAAATAAATAAATAAATATATATGTGTGTATATATATATATATATATTTGAAACCATACTGCTTCTGTTGTTATAGATTTATAAAATTGTACAAAATTATAAGACATATTTTGAACATTATCTTTAAAATTCAGTATTTTGAAACGTTGAAAGTTGTTTGTAAACTGTCAAGAATTATGGAGTATGAGCTAAAATTCTTTGCTATGTAAAGTAAATATTTGTGGAAAAATGTAAAATAAAAACAAGTTGTAATGGAAAAAAAAGAAATTAAAAAATACATAAAGAAAAAAATAATAAAATAGACCAATATTCAACCCCCCTCCCAAAAAAACGATTGAGAAAACAACCAAGAAAAATTAGGATAATAAATGAGAAATACTGGATACCATCAAGCATCCTAACCTCCAGATAATTGGTGTCCCAGAAGAGGAAGAAAATAATAAAGGCATTAATCATTTATTTCATGAAATACTGGAAGAAAACTTTCCAAACTAGAGAGGTGTTCAAATATCCAGGCCCAAGAAATACATATGGCTCCAAATAGAATCAACTCAAAGAGATTCTCTCCAAGACACATCTTATCCACTTTCGACAAAACCATAGACAAACATAAGATACTAAAATTGGCAAGAGGGAATTTTCAAGTTACTTACAAAGTTCATCCCATCAAGCTAACATTAGTCTTCTCATCAGAAACAATACAGGCAAAAAAGAATAGGGAAATACAGTCAAAATGTTAAATGAAAAACAATTTCAACCAAGAATACTATACCCAGCCAGATTATTCTTCAATATGGGGAAAAAAAATTCTTAAATAAGCAAAGCTTGAAAGAATTTACCAACTCCAGACCAGCTTTTCAAGAGGTTCTGAAGGATTACTATCCCAGGAAAACAAAAATGTCAGACAGACAGTCAAAAGACAACAAAAGACAACCAAGAAAATGACTCAGTTAATAATAAAACAGGCCCAGAAATATCAATAATATCATTGAGTGTTTATAAATTAAATTCTCCAATTAAGAGAAACAGACTGGCTGAATTGATAAAATACAGAAACCCTCTATCTGCTGCCTACAGGAAATACACCTTATAGATAAAGACATACATAGACTAAAAGTGAAGGGCTGGAAAAAGATATTCCATGCAAATGAAAATGAAATAAGGGCTGGAGTTGTGATACTGATTTCAGACAAAATAGGGTTCAAGACAAAGACAAAGACTGTATGAAAAGACAAAGAAGGGAATTATAGTAAACTGGTTAATTCAGCAAGAAGACATAATGCTTATAAATATCTATTTACTCAACTTAGGAACATCTAAATATATGAAGGAAAGACTGCTTGAGATAAAAGGAGAAATGGGGTGTAACACTATAATTGTGGGGGATCTAAACTTGTTATTTTCTCCTTTAGACAAATCTTGTAGAAAAAAATAAACATAGAGATACAGGACTTAATAGATCCTTGACAGGTATCTATAGAACATTCTACCCTAAGACCACAAACTATATTTTTTCTCACCCCAGCATGGAACCTTTTCAAAGACTGACCATATTATAGGACACAATCAAGCCTTTACAGATTCAAAATGCATGAAACTATATCCAGCATCTTCTCTGACCATGACAGAATTAAATTTGATATTAATGTCAAGAAATACCCTTGAAAATACAGAAACACATGGAAACTGAACAACCTACTTCTAAATGAGTTCTTAACTACTGAAGAAATTAAGTCTGAAATTTAAAAAAATGTATGAAAACAAATGATAATAAGTACATGAGTTTTTATAATCCATAGAACATGGAAAAGGCAGTCATAAGAGACAAATTCATAGCAATCAGTGTGCATAAGAAAAAAATAGAAAGGTAGCAAATAGACAGCCTAACACTGTGTCTCAGGAAAATGGAAAAACAAAGACAACAGAAACAAAATCAGAAAAAAAAACAGGTGAAAAGAAATCATAAAGATTTGAGCAGAAATAAATGAAAGAGGAAATAAATTAACTACACAGAAAATAAATGAAAGCAAAAGCTAGTTCTTTGGAAAAGATTAACAAGATCAACACACCATTAGCTAGACTGAAGAAGAAGAAGAAAAAAAGAAACCAGATAAATCAAATACGTGATGAAACAGGCAACATTATAACAGACATAATAGAAATACAAAACATCATTAGAGGATACTATGAGCAGCTATATGCTAACAAACAAGGGAAAATGGAAGAGATGAACAAATTCCTGGATGCATATAACCTACCAAGATTGAATCAGGACATAGAAAACCTGAATAGATCCATAACAAGACATGAGATTGAATCAGTAATAAATAACCTCCCAAAAAAGAAAAGCCCAGGTCTGGGTGGCTTCACTTCTGAATTCTACAGAACTTTTAAGGAAATGTTAACTCTTAACCTACTCAAATTATTTCTAAAGATACAAAAGGAATGAAACCTTCCAAACTCATTTTATGAAGCCTCCATCATCCGCATTCTCAAAAAAGATAAGAACATGACAAAAAGGTAAACTACAGGCCAATATCTCTGATGAATATAGATGCAAAAATTCTTAATAAGATACTTGCAAATCGTATCCAACAACATATAACAAAGATTTTTTATTTATTTATTTATTTTGGAGAGGTTTTTGCTATAGGGCACGTGCGCTGGCCAGATAGACAGAGAGAGACAGAGAGACAGAAAGTGAGAAATCACCCCCTGGGGGGATGGCCATGCTGCAATCCCTTCTCCTCCATTCTCCTCTCGGGATCTTGGGCACGCATGCACACATGCCCAGCATGAGTTTTAAGCCACCGGGTCCGGGATGAGAACCGTGGTCGACTACATGGGAGTCCAGTGACATAGCCATTACGCTAACTGCTGATCCCTATAACAAAGATTATTCATCACGACCAGGTAGGCTTTATTCCAAGGATGCAAGGGTGGTTCAATATATGCAAGACCATAAATAGAATATACCATATTAACAGAAAGATTAAAAAAAAAACATATGATAATATCAATTGATGCAGAGAAAGCATTTGATAGAATGCAACAGCCTTTTATGACTAAGACTCTTAGTAAGATTGGTATAGAGAAGGGACCAGCAATTAGCATAATGGCTATGTTGCTGGACTCCCATGTAGTCAACCACGGTTCGAGTCTC
>NW_006206380.1:444438-446686 GCF_000334495.1 Tupaia belangeri chinensis | reverse complement strand
CCAAGATCCCGAGAGGACAATGGAGGAGAAGGGATTGCTGCATGGCCATCCCCCTGGGGGGTGATTTCTCACTTTCTGTCTCTCTGTCTCTCTGTCTTTCTGGCAAGTGCATGCACCCTATAGCAAAAACCTTTAAAAAAAAAAGATTGGAATAGAAAAGTCATTTCTTAGCACAATAAAAGTCATATATAAAAAACCTATAGCCAACATTATACTGAATGAGGAAATAGCTAAAAGCTTTTCCACTAAAAACTGGTACTAAACAATGCTGCCCACTTTCTCCACTACTTTTTAATATAGTGCTGGAAGTCTTAGCCAATGCAATCAGAAATATAAAAGGCATTCAAACAGGCAAAGAAGAGTTGAAAATATCTTTATTTGCAGATGACATGATGTTATACTTAGAAGATCCAAATGTTTTCATGAGAAAACTTCTAGGAGAATAAATTAATACAGTAAAGTGGCAGGATACAAAATCAACAACCAAAAATCTATAGCATTTCTATATATGAAAAACCAGTTGAATGAAGTAGAGCTGAAGAAAGGAATTCCTTTTACCATAGCCAAAAAATGTATAAGACATAAAAAAGTGGAAGTACATCCCATATTCCTGGATGGGAAGAATTAACATAATCAAAATGACAATTCTACCCAAATCAACCTACATATTTAACCCAGTCAATCCATTGGGAAAAGGAAAACCTCTTTAGCAAATGGTGTTGGAAAAATTGGATTTCCACCTGCAGAGAGATGAAACTGAATCCACATATTTCACCACTAACAAAAATCAACTCAAAATGGATCAGAGATCTGAAGCTAAGACCACAGAGTATAAAATTACTGGTGGAAAACACTGGGGAAACTCTGGGAGACATTGGGATAGGCAAAGAATTCTTAAATAAGACTCCCAAAGCTTGGTCAATAATCCCTAATATAGACAGATGGGGCTATATCAGTTTAAGAAATTTCTGCACAACAAAGGACACGGTAATTAGTGTGAATTGGCAGCCCTCAGAATGGGAGAATATTTTTATAAAATATGCCTCAGATAAGGGAGTAATAACCAGAATACACAGGGAACTCAAGCAGCTTAACCCCTAAAAAATAATTAGCCCAATTAAAAGATGGAAAAATGAGCTGAAAAAAAATTCTCTCTAAGGAAGACATATGAACAGCTGAAAAGTATGTGAAAAAATGCTCAACATTCTTCATCATAAGGGAGATGCTGATTAAAACCATAATGAGATACCGCTTAACCTCTACCAGAATGGTGTAGATTAAAAGTACTAAAAGTGATGTGATGGCAGGGATGTGGCGAGCAGGGAAGTCTCCTACACTGTTGGTGAGAATATAAACTGGTTCAGCCACTGTGGAAAACAATATGGAGGTTCCTCAAAATCTGCACATAGAACTACTATTTGATCCAGCAATCCCACTTCTGAGTATCTACCCAAAGAACAGGAGAATGTTCAATCGGAAAAACACTTGCACATCAATGTTTATTGCAGCATTATTCACTATTGCTAAGACATAGAACCAATCCAAATGTCCAGAAATAGATGAATGAATGGAAAAATGTGGCACATATACTATATGGAATAGTATTCAGCCATGAAAAATACAATAAGACCCTGGCATTTGACAGAAAGTGGTCAGGTATGGAGGATCTATTGCTGAATGAAGCAAGCCAGGATATGAAAGAAAGATATTGTATGTATCCACTAAATATATACTAACTATCTGCACTTTATGATAGAGCTTGAAATATTGGAGGGCATAAAAGCAATGAAAATAGTTATGGATGCTGAAGACAGTGTGGAACTGGGCAGAAATAAGGGAAGAGTATAGAGAAGGATAGCAAGAGAAACAAATAGAGAGGTATGACATTAGTGGGACACAGAAATAGTTTATTACCTGTTGATGATAACATGTATAGTATTCTCAACTAGACTGGTCTGAGAACTATTTCATGTTGGGTAAATTCTTTTTACAATCCAAATAATATATAGTAATTGAATGTTTAAAAAATAATGAGAATAATAATAATAATAATCTAAAAATATGATGAAAAGCTGTTTGATGATGATGTGGATTGCAATGCCTTTGTCTTGAGTGATATGCATGGTATTCCTGCTAGAAAAAGAAATGTAATACAATGTAAAGATATATGTAATTCGGCGCGGGTCCCCACCCGGGCCCTGCGCGGGCCCCGCCCACGCCCTGTACAGCGGCGGGGGGGGGGCCCCGC
>NW_006206380.1:431400-442997 GCF_000334495.1 Tupaia belangeri chinensis | reverse complement strand
TTTGCTGAGAACATGTATGTTGATGTGCTTGATTGAGCCAATGCACAGCGTATTTTGGATGGAAAATTCATTTGTGTGTTGTGATGGTGTATAGTGAATTAATGTAGAAAATGAATAAAAAAAGATATATGTAATTCAATGTAATATAAAAAAGATTATGATAATAATAAAAAAGTTAAATAATAATTAAAAAGAACACGAGATACCATCTAACCCAGTCAGAATGGTTAATATTAAAAGAAATTAATGATAAGAACTGGTGAGGCTATGGTGAAAAGGGAGCTGTCCTACACTGTTGGTGAAAATGTAGATTAGTACAGCCACTGTGGAGAACAGTTTTGAAGTTCCCCAAAGATCTACAAATAAAACTATCATATAATCCAGCAATTCCATTTCTGTGTATCTATCCAAAGGATAGGCATACACACAGTCAGAAAAACACTTGCATATCCATGTTTATTGCAGCATTATTCACAATTGCTAAGATATGGAATCAACCCAAATTTCTAAGAACAGATGAATGGATTGAAAAAGTGTGACCCATATACATTATAGAATACTGCTCAGCCATAAAAAATATAAAAAAAATTAAAAAGATACTGAAATTTTATATAAAGTGATCAAAATGAAGAATTTAATGCTAAATGAAGCAAGCTAGACTATGAAAAAGAATCATTGTTTGCCCCACTTAATATATACACCAAATGTCTGTACTCTATGGCAGAAACTAAAATTGGAAGGTATAAAAACATGGTAAGCAACTGTGGATACTAGAAACAGTGAGGGAGGAGGGTTGGATATGAGGTGGAGAAGGAAGCAAGGGGGAAAAAAAGCAAAACATTCAACAGACGCAAAAATAGAAAATTATTGGTTGATGACAATATGTTTGGTAATATCCTTGACTGGACTAACGTACAGTGTACTCATGCTGGGAAAGTTCATTTTCTATGTTGTAAAGATATGCAGTTATTGAATATAAAAAAATAAAAATTTCAAAATGAATCCATGGGAGGTAAGGTGTATATTTATTACCTTGATTGTGGAGATGGTATTATGGGTGTTTATATGTGTTCAGACTCATCATCAAATTGTACACATTAAATATGGACAGGTTTTTGTGCATCAATTATACCTTAATAAAGCTGTTTTTTTTTTTTTTTGTTGTTTGTTTGTTTTTTTTTTTTTTTGAGATATTTTGTGTGCTCTCAGCAGAAAGACAGAGAGAGACAGAGAAATAGAAAGTGAGAAATCACCCCCCAGGGGGATGGCCATGTTATAATCCCTTCTTCAATCCCTTCTCCTCCATTCTCTTCTCGAGATCTTGGGCATGCATTCACAGGCATCCAGTGTGAGTTTAAGCCTCCAGGTCCAGGACTCGAACCATGGTCTACTAAACGGGAGTCCAGTAACATAGCCATTATGCCAACTACTTGCCCCAATAAAACTGAATTTTAAAAAGCCATTATTAAGGACCTACCCTGTACCCTTTAAAAGAGCTGGATACCACATGGCTGATCATGGTTCATATTCTGGTCCCAGTAGCCTGGGAGATGTGCTGGACATGTGTATATGAGTGCCTGAGATTTTTATGAGAAGGAGAAACAGTGGAGGGGTGATGGAGTTGTGAACACATCTCACTGGGAGGGAGAGGGTATTCTCTTTCTTTCACTTCCTTACTTTTTTTCTGGAGAGTGCCCACACCCTCTATCAATTAACAAAAAATCTAAAAAAAACAAGATATTTTCAAGGGAGTGAAAAAGTAACCCAATAAATGGAAGAGAAGTTTTTCAAATCATATTAAAGGTGTAGTATCCATATATACACACACACACACACACATTAAAAGAAGATAAACAAAATTTCACCAAATACATGAAAAGATCCTTCATGTCACTAGTCAGTAGGGAATTACAAATCAAAACCAAATGCAATACTATTTTACATTCTCTAGGATGGTTATAATAAAGGATAAAAATTGAAAACAACAGATGTTAACAAGGATGTGGAGAAATTGGAGCCTGCATCTTGATGATAGCAATAAAAATGTTTCATTGTCTTGGACAGTTTCGCAGTTCCTAAGCCATTGGTCAAATTCTATGTTTAATAGAAATTCCACGTGACTCAACAATTCTCCTTTTAGGTATCTATCAAAAGTATTTGAAAATAGATCATCGAACAAGTATATGCATATGTGGGTTCATAGAAGCACTATTCAGAATAGCAAAAAGGTTGAAACACCTCAAATACCATTAACTGATGAATGAATAATAAATCGTGGCATATATAAAAGAGAATATTATTCAACCATGAGAAAAAATAGAATACTAATACAAGCTACATTAAAGTAACAAGCAAAAGAAGCCAGACACAGTCATGTGCTGTGTCATTCTAGTTATATAAAATATCTAGAATAAATACTGAGAAATGGAATGTAGAGTTGTGACTACTAGGGGCTAGAAAGGAGAGGAATGTGGCAATGAGAAACTTTAGTGGGAAAGAGATTTTACTTTGAATGATGGAAATGTTTTTGAAATAGGTAAAGACGGTTGAGCAGCAGTGCAAAAATACTAAATGTCATTGAATTATTTTCTTTAAAATTGTTATTTTTTATTTGCTTGTGGTTAAGGATGCTGGACTTCCACATGGCTGACCATGGTTAGAGTTCTGGACCTGGAAGCTTGCTTTCTCACTTTCTCTCTCCCCTCTAAATAAATAAAGTTAAATAAAATAAAATAATTATTTTTTAGAAAAGAAAATCTATATTGTACTCCATAAAGATTTACAATTAAATGTAATAATAAAGTATAAAATAAAATAGAAAAATGGTTAATTTTATGTTGCATAAAATTTATCTCAATAAATCATTTCCAGAGCTTCAGTTCAAGTCCCAGACCCAGTGACCTGAAAACATGCTGGACATGTTTGCATTCATGCCCCAAAATCCTTAGAGAATAGACAATGTTTGTAGCATGACTGTCCCCCTGGGATGTGTGTTTTCAATTTGCCTCTCTCTGTCTATCTCTGTCTCTCTCCTGTGGGAACACACACCTTATGACAAAAAAAATCTTAAAATTTAATTTGATTTAAAATTAGCAATATATTGTTTTCTAAGAAAAAGCGGAGATCATTCCCATTCACTTAGCTGAGAGTGAGTAGTGTATTAGTTTTTCATTTCTGTTTTAACAAATTGCTACAAACTCAGGAGTTTAAAAAACACATTATTTTAGTTCTGTAGATCAGAAGTCTCACATTAATCATACTGGGATACAATTAAGGTATCATCTGGAATGCAGTCTTTTCTGAAGGCTTTAAAAAACTATATCCTTGTTCTTTCTAGCTTTAAGAGACTGCCCATATTTTTTGACTTCTGCCTACTGCCTCCATTATCAAATACAGCATTTTGCCACTCTCCAGCCATTCTTCCACACTCACCTCAATTTACCTAGCTGAGAAAGTTTTTTAGCTTCTAATAATTCGTGTCATTATATTAAGTTCACTCAGCTAATCCAGGGTAATCTTTTTATCAGAGAATCTTTACTCACATCAGTGGAGTCCACCTTTATCTTTTGCCATGTAAAGTAACATATTCACAAGTTCTAGAGATTAGGATGTGTACCACTTTGAAGAACCATTTTATTCTGTCTATCAAAAGTTAGAATTTTGTTTGGCTGTGGACTAACCTGGAACCCCATTCATGCTACACTAGTAAGAGAATCTCTTAATACAGGGTAAATAGGACAAATACTCTAGCTTCCCACCAATGTGTCAGTGCTCCCAATTCTCAGTGAGGCCCTTGACTAACTTCTCAAATGCATAATTTGGTTTTAAAATGTGCCCTACAACATTTTACCCATTTACTGGCAACCTTTTCTTTTTACCACTAAGCATTCAGTCCAGAGCTCTATTCACAGTATAATGAGGTGATTAGCACAGTGCTCTTTGTGTTCAACAGACCTTGTTAAAATCCTGGCTCTGGCATTTAAAAGCTAAATTATCTTGAGCAAGTTACTTAATTTTTCTGTAGCTCAGTTTTCTCAGTTTTCATTTGTAAATGTAGACATAATAGTATCTATCTCATAGTGTTGTTATCAAAATTACACAAGAACAAGTATAAATGTATTGAGGATAGTAAATAGTATATAGACAATATTTGATAAATGTTAGCTACTACCTTTTTTAAGAGAGATTTTTGCTATATGACACATGTGCTCACTAGAGAGACAGAAAATGAGAAAACACTCCTCAGAGAGAATGGCCATGCCACATCCCTTTTCCATTCTCCTCTTGGGGGTTTGGGCATGCATATACACACACACACACGCACATACCCAGTGAGTTTTCAACTGCCAGGTCCAGGACTCAAACTGCAATCAACTACATTGGAATTCAGTAACATAAACATTATGCTATCTGCTGGTCCCAGCTATGACTTTTTCCTAACCTGACTTGTGTTTCCGAGTATAGAGAAAGCATCTAAACTCATTTATATTAAGCTAGTAGAAAATAAATGTAATGCTTTTCCATTTTATTTTTGAAGAGAGGAATGAAAATGACAGTTTAACCTAAACCAATCTGTAATGGTAGAACTAAAGATATTGCAGTAACTAAATGGGAGAGATACTATTGAGTCAGGAGCCTTTCTAACACCCATCAGGCAATGATCATTTCTACCAAATCCTTTTGTTTTCACACCTACAATTTGGATTGGCCCTAAGAGAATACAAATGTTCAAAACTTGTTCTTAATTTGAAGAAGGATATAATTTTCTAATTTTCCCCTCATCAGCAATGAAATATTCTTAGAATTAGTAAATTATTTGTAGAGTTACTCTGAATTCACCAAGTCTCTCCTTTCTTTTGCATTTCCACTGCCATCATCTCAGACTAGGATTAGCCTTGAATTTACTTGCAGTAGTCTACCCTTTTAGCAATCTATCCTCAGCAGCAATGGAATATTCCTGGAAAAGTACAATCTTCAACCAGCTGCAGTGAAACAGCTCTAATGCAGTGTTCCATGATGCTGAGGTCACATGGAAAGAACTCAGATTTCTTTCTCAAGGTCTTTCTGTGCATGACAGGCATGTTTCATGTGTGACCATCACCCTGATTGGCTGGGACTTGGAATAGAATTGTAGCATGAAGACCCTGTTAGTGGTCTCTCTCTCTCTCTAGTAAAATGGAAGAAATAAATTTTATTTCAACAAATACAACCTTGTTTAATAATTTCTATTATCAAAAATCTTTAGTGTTTTTCCATGGCTTATTAAAATCAGGCTAAATTTTTTTGTCTATTGTTTAAAAATCTCCACATTCAGGCCCCAGGCTACTTTTATCTAGTTTCTCTCTTGTTCTATGTGTTTCTCTTAGTCTCTTCTTTAACAGACTTTAGTTCTATGTGTTTCTCTTAGTCTCTTCTTTAAAAGACTTTATAGAGAAAAGCAGATGGCATATTGGTTATGTCAACAGACTGTCACATAGTTAGCCATTATTCAAATTCTGGACCAGAGAATTACAACTTTTCCTGGGCACGTGTATGTGTGTGTGACCAAAATCCCAAGAGGAGAATAGAGCAGACTGGATTGCAGTGTGGTCATCTCCTTTGGGAGGTGATTTCTTGCTTTCTGTCTCTCTGTCTCTCTCTCTCTCTGGTGAGTGCACGCACTCTATAGGAAAATCCCTCTCTCAAAAAAATAATTTATAATATAGTCATATTGAATTAATCTGTATTATTTAGTTTTATTTGTTTTGTTATTTGTTTGGTTTTCAGCAGGTGTACACTACCCTGAGTAGCTCTTTGTCTTAACAAACGATTTGACTATTGAATTCACATTAGTCACTCTGTTAGACCGTTATTCTACCATTTGGCATGTTGAAATAGAAACATTAATACTGTTTTTCTGTTAAAAAAAAAAAAAACGTTAATCCAACAGGGAGGAAAAGAATTATAAGGGCAGGGTTTTTTATTGAGAATTGTGAAACTGGATTTGCTAATGAGTAGCAGTGTGGTCTTGAGTAATATAATATCTCTGTGCCTTAGTTATCTTTTCTGTAAAATTAAGATAATGAAACCTTATATTCTTGATAACAGAGGTGTCCTAATCTATTGTGTTCCTAATAATATAAGTAACTGAGTTTGGGTAATTTGTAAAGAATCAAGGTTTATTTAGCTTATAATTTTAGAGGTCTAAGGTTAAGGAGCCTTATCTGATTGAGGACCTCGTTGATGGGGATTCTGCAGAGTTCAAAGATGACATAGGGCATCAGATGGTGAGACAGAGCAAGGGTATACATGTATGTATTTATTTCTGAGTCATTCCTCCTACTTATAAACCCACTAGGAGTATATCATGAGGGCCCAATTGTGATTACCATAATTCTAACTACCTTCCCAAAGCCTCACTTCTCTTTTTTTTAAGAATTATTTATTTAATTTTATTTGTCATTATTATCTTTTTTTAATTTGCTACAGGACACATACACTGACTAGAGAGAGAAATTGAGAAAGAAAGCCACTAGGTCTGGGACTTGAACTGTGGTCAGACATGTGGGAGTCAAGTACCTTTAACCACCATGCCACCTGCTGGCCTCACTTCTTAATCCCATAGTCAGGTTAAATTTTCACCCTCCTAATCTTGCCACACAACCAAATATCATCATGTGAATTTGATGTCTGAATGGACATGGATATTCATGAAGGATGCTCAAAATCAGGTCCATGCCACTTACCACAAAGAGACAAAAAATTTGGTGAATAAAAAAATAAATGTATTTGTTGAGGCCAACACTGGGGAGAGAGCAGAACTAGGTCCATAATCATCATATACTGGACAAGATAACAAACCTTATACAAGGAAGAAACAGAGCAAGGTTTTTTTTGTTTTTGTTTTCGTATATTTTAGAAGTTTTTGCTGTAGGGTACTTGTGCTCACCAGAAAGACAGAGAGAGACAAAGAGAAAGAAAGCAAGAAATCAGCCACGGGGGGATATGGCCATGTTGCAGTCCCTTCTCTTCCATTCTCCTCTCGGGACCTTGGGGACCTTGGACTCAAACACACACACACACCCAGTGTGTGTTTAAACCATCAGGTCTGGGACTTGAACTGCAGCCGACTACATGGGAATCCAGCAACGTAGCCATTACACCAACTGATGGCCCCCAAATAGCAAGTTTTTGAAGAAGCTTGTCTTCCTCAGGATTACAAGAAGACCTGCAGCCTCAGAGGGTAGCCATCACACTGCTTGTGGGGCAGTTTTTATCTACTTGGGTATGCAGGGCAGGGTAGAAAGACCAGTTTTCATTCTCTGCAAGGAGCTTAAAGATAAGCAATAATTACCAAGGCAGCACAAGCAAATGAAGTCAGTAAAGACCAATCTTAGATCCTGGTTTAGAAGGTAGATTTGACCTTAAATATTGAGCTGATTAAATCTTCTCAGCTGGTCATATGAAAGGTGACTGAATACACCTTTCCATTCTCTGTCTCCATAGCCAATCACCTATATGAAGACTCAGAAAAAGTATTTTACATAAACTTTCCTTAGTTAAGCATTAGACTTCATCTACTATGAAGGAGGTTTTTGTATGACTCAGTAAAATATATAAGTTAAAGGCAAATTTTCCTAAGGCTTATAATATTAAGATGGAATCAAGATTAATTATAATACAGTCACTTTAATTCTTTTATGGTCTAGTTACAAATCCTTAGGAGACACATTCAAATCTTAGCAAGATACTAGAATGGATTGGTCTTTTAAGGTTTCTTTTACTTGGAAGAACAATTATTCTAAGTAATTCTTTGTACTGGTATATTGATAGACTGTAAAAATATTGTCAACATGTTAATGTAAAAATTATCTCAATTAAACAAGGGATATAAAGAAAGCAACCTGGTATATTTAAGCATTAGAAGAGGAATCTTATCACAGGATCTGGTCATTTTGTTGGCTTAGATGTGGAAAGGATGTATTTGGAGGTAAAATAATACCAAGGCTGTAATATTTACATGTCACACTAGATTACACTAAAGAAACTTAGACCATCATTTAAACAAAAATGATAGGGAAACCCACCACTACTCTCTTCAAGCATCAACTTAATTCAATTCAACACAAATTTATTGAAATTTTCTGTGAGACACTGTGGAAATTAGAGAAAGTAATATTGTATTATTTCTTTTATCTAGGAACTTATGATTTAGTGAGATGAGACAATCTTTTATGTGTATAAATGATACAGACTAGAATAAGTTCAGGATGGTATTAAAATGAAGTTTTATAGCATTATAGAAAAGAAGGAGAAATGACTGGGAAGAATTGGGAAGGCATGGTGAGGAATATAAAATGCAAACTGGGTCTTTTACTTTTTTAAAATTTTTTGGAGAGGTTTTTGCTATGGGGTACGTGCGCTCGCCAGAAAGACAGAGAGAGACAGACAGACAGAAAACGAGAAATCACCCCCCAGGGGGGATGGCCATGCTGCAATCCCTTCTCCTCCATTCTCCTCTCAGGATCTTGGGCACGCACACACACCCACCTGGCGTGAGTTTAAGCCACCGGGTCTGGGACTCGAACTGCAGTCGACTACATGGGAGTTCAGCAACATAGCCATTATGCTAACTGCTCTTCCCAAAACTAGGTCTTAAAGAATGGATAAAAATTTGACAGACAAGGTCTGAAGGCAAGGACAGGTTCAGTTAGGTAGGAACAAACTGCAGGCAGGAAGGAATATAATAAACAGACAACAAAAGTTTACATAGCAAACAAAAAATAAAGAAATAAAGAAAATGGTGATCTATAGAAATGGAGAGAATAGTTTAGAGGAAAGAGGAATAAAACTAGATGTCTGAACACACATTGTTTTGTGTATTTGACTTTAGTATCTTGTAAATTTTTTATGCAGTTTAAAATAGAATTAAATAAAATTATATAAAGCATGTTTAACTGACAAAAAAAGTTCAGAAAACACTAAGAATACCAAAGGTCTCCAATTGTGTGAGGAAAACATCATTGAGAAATAAAGCTGACAGTGTGAATTAAAATGCAATTTCCTAGAATCCTAAATCATAATTGATTTTCCAAAAACTGTAGTTCTTCACTTACTTCAACCTATGCAAATGTGATCCTGCTCTGAGAACTGCAGAGGGCAGTCTGAGACTTGTTAACGGGCATGAGAAGTTAAAACATAAATTCTGAATATTAACACCTTATAAGTATACTTATAATTGCTCTACAGATTCCAAAAACTGACTCAGTTTTATGAATTATTAATAAAATCTGTTGTTACTTATTACTGACTCAGTTTTATGAATTATTAATAAAATTTTTTGTTACTGATGTCACATTGATAAATCTGTAATAGACTACCATAACACTTTCCTGACCAATCTTTAGGTATTTTGTAATTTACTCTGAGATATCATTGCAAAAATTGTTTTATGGTGACTAGGATGATAAGTATAAGTCCTAGTTTATTTTTGAGAGAATAGACACAGGTTGACAAAATAGATCAAGGTATTTATACAGTGAGTCAAGGGCAGATCACAACAAGAAGAAATTTTGATGAGATCTATCATTTGTTTTCAAGGAGATCAAAGACACCTCCCCATTTTAGTTGGTTTTGTCAAAGCATTTAACCCCAACCTCCTATAAACCAAACCACTTTTTAAAAAATAACTATTATTATATATAACAAAAATATGTAAAATAATTATTATCTACATACATAGAAACATTTTCACATGCACTACCTAATTTAATCATCAGAACAAATCCATATCATATGTAATGATTACATTAGTACTGTTATTTTACAGACTGATAAACTATAACTGAGATAGGATAAATTATTTGTCCAAATGTATATTTCCAGTAAGAAACAGGTCTAGGACTAAATTACAACCTAGGATTGTTACTGCCTAGTCATTATCATTGGTACTATACCTTTTATTTCCATTGGTTTAATAAATTTTTACAAGTTCTATCAGTGGGAAAAGTTCTAAAAACAACATACAAGTATTTGTGGTTATATACACCCTTATTGAGGATGACAGTCAGTGACAGTCAATGAAAAATGCAACCATGAACTTTGCTTTAATACCTGTAATTACTAATATAACTATTTAATAAAATTAGGAAGAATATTGCACATAAGAAAATAATTAAGAATTGTAGTTACTACTATTTTTAGGGCCAATAGCCGAAATTAATAAAATTGGCATTTTAGTTTTAATTCAGTCACTTTGTTCTCTAGTTATAATACAAGCTACTGCTCATTCACTCACAAATTATTGGACCAAAACATGTCTCTAGGAAGAAGTTGTTAAAAAGATAAGATGATATTTTTATTGTTGGAAGTTATGACACTTCCTCTTGTAATTCAGGCTTGGTACTGCAAATATTATTCTTGCCAGCACTTTTTAAATATATTAATAATAAGAAATGCCAGCTTAGGATGGGGTGGATACATTTCTATTTAAATTGTTCTCTCTCCAAAAATCTCCTTCATTTTGGTAAAGATTCAAATTCTGACAATGTCATGTGTTCTAATGTGTAGAATTTTTCATTTTAGAATCATCAAGGCAGTCCTAAAGGGATCTTACAAAAGGACAGGAGCTTGGGAGGGAGAGTTCAAAAGGTTGGCAAGGAGACAAATAAAATACACTTTACTTATAAATGAATCCAAAATATTGTGAAACTATGTCTTAGAGATTATTCCCAATGTGTAATTTAAAAACCATTGACCTGTGTTCACAAAAAAGAGGGCATGTTTACCCCTAATCTCCAAATAATAAGTATTCAAAATGTCCTTTTCATGAAGATTCTGATTCATAGGTTTATACTTGTCATTTTTATTAACTAAAGAACATTTGAATATCTTAGGAAAAAGGAAAAACAAAACCATTTTTCTCTTCCACTCCATTTTAAGTGAAATAATTGAGATGATTATCTCCCATTGATAATTTGAAAAGTCTCTAGTTAATAGAGTTTGGGGTATGGGAGATGGGACTTACTTTTCTAAAGAAACTCATTTGAAACATGAATGTGTAGCTTGTAATGAAGAGGTTTTGTTCTTTTTATTATTATTATTCAGAGTAAACCTAAAGAAAAACTTGGTCCCTACTACCTAAGTTCTCCACTTGTGTTTCTTTTCTCTTTAGGTCCATTGGACATTCTTACTTACTAAATGAAACACAACTGGTCAGAACTCTTCCCATGTCATTAGTTGTACTCTCATCAGCACAGAAGGAATATAGTAGGTTAAGAAAATTGCTATGATTCTTTTAAAACTGACTGGATCGTTGTATTTTTCCCCTTAGGGAGCTACAACTAGATTTAGAAATGTTGGCTTTAGCCAGATTCTCATGATCCCAGAGTTCCACAGTAATTCTCTGATTCTCAAAGTTTCAGTAAATATAATCTCATTTTAAAAAGTGGACTTCTGAGGGAAAGGAAAACATTACTTAAAAATTAAAGTATGTGGTACAAAAATATCAATGAGTAGATAATAATGAATATTAGAATGAACCCTAATTAAGAAAATTCTTTATATAATAGTATGATTGACCTGTTTTTAGTTGTAACTGTAATAATAATCTTTATCTT
>NW_006206380.1:427985-431363 GCF_000334495.1 Tupaia belangeri chinensis | reverse complement strand
CCCTACATAAGATAAATTTTCAAAACTGAATTTGGCAGAAAGACAGTCTCTAAAAATCAGAGACAAAATTGAAACATATTTAATTACATTGTTTTAAGTTAAGTGACAAAGTACACATATATGAGACATTAGGTAGCATAATGGCTAATTCTTTCAATTAGATTTCCTGGAGGCAAAGAAATGATCTACAAAGGGATGACTCTTACAACAATAGTCTATTAAAATGATGGATATGTTAATTAATCTGATTTAATTACTTTTATTGTAACAATGTACTGAAAATTCCCATCATACATCCACAAATGAATACACATATTAGGTTAGTAAAACAAAAAAATTGAAAATTAATAAATAAATCAAAAATTCTGCAATGATAAAAATGAAAGAATTTCTATGAAAAAAATACATTTCTCTAAGTAGTTAAAAGTCTTGACATGTCAGATGGTATTATTTGAGATGGACTGAATAAATATCAAAGAACATCTACTAAGTACAAAAAAAGTAATTTTAGATAGATTGTTCCTCTTGAAATTAACTGGTCAATAGTTTCAAATATACTTAAAACTGTTTCAACAGAAAATTATTAAAATAAAGATTGAAATTAAAATTTGGTGTAATTCCTTCTTCAGATCAAAGAAAACAACAATTAGAATGAAAATATAACTCGGAATGGGAGAAAATATTTGCAAATTATTCCTCAAACTAATTTGATAACAAGAATATGTAGGGAACTTAAGTGGCTCACACATGAAAAAAATAATTAAATTTAAAAGTGAGCAAATGAATTGAATAGACAACTCTTCAAGGAACAGTTGAAAATATACAGAAGGCAAATGAAAAATGTTCAGTCTCTTATCACATAAAAAATACAAATTAAAGCCACACAGAGATACCATTTAATCCCAGTTAGAATGATTAAGATTTAAAAAATAATAATAATGCAGAATGACAAGGGCTGGTGAGGCTGCATTGAAAAGGGAACACTCTTACACTGTTGATGGGAATGAAAATTAGTACAACCTTTGTGGAAAACAATATGGAGGTTCCTCAAAAACCTACAAATAGAACTACCATATTACCCAACAATTCCACTCCTTGGTATTTACCCAAAGGGTAGGAAAATACTCAGTAAGAAAGACACTTGCATATTCATTGAAGCATTATTCACAACTGCTAAGACATGGAATCAACCTAAGTGTCCACAAACTGATGACTGGGCTGAAAAACTGGCATTTATACACTATGGAATATTAGTCATAAGAAACAGTGAGACTCTGTCATTTGAGTCAAAGTGGATAAGTAGGATATTGGCTCTGATTCTTCTGCTGGCATATCCTGACTACCCAGGTGTGTGTTTTCAGTCTCCCCACTGCCCTGCTCCCTGGCCTTTGGTTCCCAAGTTCCACCAGCTGGTGCAGGACTGAGCAGGATTGGGAAAGTAAGGGAGTGAACTGTGCAGGGACTGGGCTATGTATCTGACTCTGATTCTCTTGTCAGTATTTCCCAAACACCCACATGTATTGTTATTTTTTGTTACATTTTTGCTATTGGGCAAGTGCACTCACCAAAGAGAGAGACAAAGTAGGAAAATGAAAAATCAATTCTTAAGTGGGATGACCACACTGCAAGTCCTTCTCCTCCATTCTTTCTCAGAATATTGGTCATGCACACACATGTGCCTAGAAAGATTTTTAAGCCACTAGGTCCAGGACTTCAATGGTGGTTGGCCATGTGAGAATCCAGTGCGTTAATGACAATATCACCTGCTGGCCCCCACACAGGTTTGCTTTTAAATGCTACTGTTCTCAGGCCTACCTGCCATAGCACGTGACTTGTGATTCTCCCTGTAGTTAAGTATTTCTATCCCAACTCTAGGTACGTCTGGACCTGAGAGGTTGGGGGAGGAACCAAGCACCTGAAGCTGACTACAAACACCCTCCTCTGATTGGAAGACACAGCCTTATACCAAGAACACACCTGAGATCTAGGTGTCTTTTCCCTCATGACAGTACAGAAACTACCAAAAAAAAAAAAAAAAACTAGGAAGAAGTGTGTTGGTCACCATGTGACTCGAAACCAGTACAGGGGCACAATAAATATAAGAAAACAAAGAAATAGCTCTCTTTCAATGGGACACAACAACTCCTCATTTACCATAGATAGCACAAACAAATTCCCTGAAATGGCAGAGAAAAAATTCATAAAATTCATACTGACAAAAGTAAATAATATGAAAGAGAAAAAAACCAATCAATTCCAGATGAGGAAATCATTACAGACGTGGAGAAATTCCATAGAGATAGACACCCTAAAAGAGAATCAAACAGAACTTCTGGAGATTAACAGTATGATACATAAAATCAAGATCTTTCTCGAAAGTGTTGAGGATGAGACCATGCAGAAGATAAAATCTCTGATCTGTAAGAAAAAACCTTTGACTTAGACAAAACCACCAAAAAGAAAAAAAAAATTAAAAAGTTAATACAGAGCAGTTCCAGACACCAGGCGGCCTGAGGCTGTAGGCCTGAATGCTCCAGACCTTCGTGCATCCCCACCCCTACTCCTCCTTGAACCCCAGGTTGGTTGCATGGGACAGTAAGATGAACTCGCACCCCACCCTACCTGCAAACCAGATCTAAGCGGCCAGCAGTTCTGGACACCAGGTGGCCTGAGGCTGCAGGCCCATTTGACCTGACACCAGGTGGCCTGAGGCTGCAGGCCCAATAGACCTAGACCTGTCACTCATCCTCTGACCCTTCCCCATTTGCCTTTGGACTCTCTGAATTTTACTGATTTGAATAGCACGTGGTGAATGTTGTGCACTGCACAATTTCTTTTTTTTTGTTTGTTTTGTTTTTCTTTGCTCTTGAGGTGATGCTTATTAAGTCTGTTGGAGGTTCACCTCTCCTTAGAAACAAGGAAGACTTTAGGCCATCCAGGACTAGTGTCAACAGTTAATGGTAAATGTGAGCAGCAGGTAGGGCAACCATAAGAGAAATTATCAATTTTCTAATCCTGTACAACTTTTAACACTTAGAGATGCCTTAAATAAGTTAGGAAGCAACATATAGATTACCTGGTGACTAGGAACAATTGCAGAGGCTCAGGAAGTATGAGCAACCAAGAAAAGGCCTCTCCCTCGAGGGAAATTATCAAGCCTATATCATCCACAGTCAACACAATGGACGTAGTGGACATGTCTGATAAGGAATTCAGAATATTTGTAGTGACCAAACTAACTGAAATGAAAGACAAAAGAGACAAGGAGCTCCAGGAGATGAGGAAGCCCTTTCATGACCTGAAAGAAGAAATAGATACCTTAAACAAGTACCAGATGGAACTTCTAGGGTTGAAGAATGTGATACAGGAAATCAAAAC
>NW_006206380.1:413041-427172 GCF_000334495.1 Tupaia belangeri chinensis | reverse complement strand
TAAATGGGGTAATCCAGCAAGAAGACATAACCCTTATAAATATCTGTGCACCCAACTCAGGTGCACCTAAATATGTGAAGGAAAGACTACTGGAGCTAAAAGGAGAGATAGGGAGAAATACTATAATTGTTTGTGATCTCAACACCCTATTATCTACTTTAGACAGGTTTTCTAGACAGAAAATAGATATAGATATACAGGGCCTAAATGATACTATAAATCGAATGAGCTTGACATATATCTATAGAACTTTCCACCCTACATCCACAACGTACACAATTTTCTCACCCCGGCATGGAACCTTTTCAAAGATTGATCATATGTTAGGACACAAATCAAGCCTTTACAGATTCAAAGGCATAGCAACTGTATCCAGCATCTTTTCTGACCATGATGGGATTAACCTCAAGATTAATTTCAAGAAAAATCCTAGAAAATACACGAAGACATGGAAACTGATCAACCTACTTTTGAATGACTTCTTCACTATTGAAGAAATTAAGGCTGAAATAAAAAAAATTATGGAAACAAATGATAATGAGTACACGTGTCCAGAATCTATGGGACACAGCAAAAGCAGTCATAAGGGGGAAATTCATAGCAATTAGCATGCATAAGAAAAGGATAGAAAAATGGAAAATAGATAACCTATCATCATGCCTCAGGGAATTGGAACAACAACAACAAACAAACCAAAAAAAAAAATGCCATTCAGATGGCATGGTGGTTAAAGGCATAGGACTCCCCCATGGCTGTCTGTGATTCCAGTCCCAGACCAGACAGCTTGCTTTCTCACTTTTTCTCTCTGGTCAAATTAAAATAAATGAATAAAGTTAAAGAAAATAATAAAAAAAATCACATAAGCACATGGAAACTAAACAATCTACTCTTGAATGAGTTCATATCTACTAAAGAAATTAATACTGAAATCAATAGATTGATTGAACCCAAGATAAAAATACATGATCATTATCAATTGATTAAGAAAAAGCATTAGAGGGGGACCAGCAATTAGCGTAATAACTATGTAGCTGTACTCCCATGTAGCCGACCATGATTCGCATCCCGGACCTGGTGGCTTAAAACTCACACTGGGCGTGTGTGCGTGTGTGCCTAAGATCCCGAGAGGAGAACGGGGGAGAGGGGATTGTGGCATGGCCATCCCCCTGGGGTGTGATTTCTCGCTTTCTGTCTCTCTGTCTCTGTCTGCCTGGCAAGCCCTATAGCAAAATCCTCTAAAAAAAAAAAGATAAAAAAGAAAAAGCATTAGAGAAAACACAACATCTCTTCATAATTAAGACTCAGCAAAGTTGGCATAGAAGGGACATTTCTCAAAACAGCTAAAGGGATATAGGACAAACCCAGAGCTAACATCATACCAAATGGGGAAAAGCTGAAAGCTTTTTCACTAAAAATTAAACAAGACAAGGTTGCCCCCTTTCTTCACTCTCTTTCGACATAGTACTGGAAGCTAAGTCAATGTGATCACATAAGAGAATAAAATAAATGGCATTCAAATAAGAAAAAAAGTGAAATTATCTCTATCTGCAGATAATATGATTATATTAAAAAAAAACACAGAAAAGAATACACACACACACACAGACTCCTAAAAGTGATAAATGAATATAGTGAAGTGACAGAATACAAAGTTGACATAGAAAATCTATGGTATTTTTATATGCCAATAATGAACTGACTGAGGTAGATTTGAAAAAAAAAAATCACCTTTACAATATCCACAAACAAACAAAAAAATAAGATGCCTGGGAATAAACATAACTAAAGTGCTGAAAGGTCTCTTCAAGAAGAATAGCAAAACTATAAAAAGAAAAAAAAACCTCAATTCTGCCCTAATTAATCTTCAAATTCAATGAAATTCTGATCAAATTACCAGAGATGTTCATCATAGAAATAGAAAAATCAATCATGAAATTTTTCTGGAAACATAAAAAGTTCCTTATTACCAAAGAATTATTGTGCAAAAAGAATAAAGTAGGAAGCATCTCATTTACTGACTCTAAAATATATTACAAAACACTGATAAGCAAAACAGTAAGGTCTTGGCACAGAAACAGGTATTTAGATCAATGGGATAGAACTGAGAAACCAGAAATAAACTCCTAAACATACAGCCAACTAATATTTTACAAAGAGCACAAGATAATTCAATGGAAAAAAGAAAATCTGTCCAGCAAATGGTGCTGGAAAAACTGGATATCTAGAAAAATGAATCTGAACTCCTGTCTCTCCCCATTAACAAAAGTCAACTCAAGCTGGATCAAAGATTAAATCTAAAACCTCTAACTATAAAATTACTGGTGGGAAACATTGAGGAAACTTGTGGAGACATAGGAGTAGGCAAAGAATTCTTAAATAAAACCCCCAAAGCACAAGCAATAATCCCAAAAATAGATGAGTTGGACTACATCAAGCTAAAAAGCTTCTACACAGCAAAGGAAACAATAATTAGAGTGAGGAGAGAATCCAGAAGTGGGAGAATATATTTGCAAACTACACTTCAGATAAGGGACTGATAATCAGAATATACAGGAAAATCATGCAACTTACCTACAAAAATAATCAATCCAATTAAATGATAAGAAAATAGGCTGAACAGACAACTCTCTAAGGAAGAAAACTGAATGTTCAAAAAGTATATGAAACAAAGTCGAACATCTCTTATCATAAAGGAAATACAAATCAAATTCACACTGAGATATCCCTTAACTCCAGTCAGAATGGCTAGGATTAAAAAATAATAAAGAATAATATATGCTGGAAAGTTTTCAGTGAACAATAAACTCACCTATGTTGCTGGAAGAAGTGTAAATTAGTGCAGATACTATCAAAAACAATGTGGAAGTTCCTCAAAAACCTACATACATAATTACCATATGACCCGGTGGCTTAAACTCACACCCGGTACGTGTGCATGCATATCCTAGATCCAGAGAGGGGAATGAAGGAGAAGGGATTGTGGCATGGCCATCCCCTTGGGGGGGGTGATTTCTCACTTTCTGTCTTTCTGTCTCTCTGGCGAGCACACATACCCTGTAGGAAAAAAAAAAATTAAAAAAACCTCTACCCCCAAAAAAATACCTATAATAACTTGATAGAAGTTCATTATAATAGAGGTAAATGACAAAGAAATTTTTATGGACACAGCAATTTAAAATAAATTTATGACTGAGTGTCATTTTAAGAGCGGTAACTAAAAATATCATGATTTGAATATATTAGTACTAATAATATGTATATAAAAAATTGAAGAAGACTACATTTGGCAATGATTCTTACATAAACTGATATACCAGATTAGCTTTTACAAAAATGAGATGCATCTTTTCAGATTTTCCAGGAGCCCAACTGGGAAAGCCCATAAATGAAAGTTTAGATCTAAAAAAAGTGTTCAATTTATAATTTGATCTTTAAAAACAACATGTCAAGAACATGTCAGAAAACTCAATACAATGTTGGGATACAACAGGATTATAAGTTACTGAGTATATTCAACTAAGTTGATAATTATAAAAAGTTACACAATTAAACTCTATAACCCTTTAAAGCTCTATTTGTAAAGTAATTAAATTTCACTAAATACAAACATAAAGCATAAAAATCTGTTTCTTAAGCAAGTTACTAAGCCATAGAAAAATCTCTTGCAGTATGTTTGCAGCTTACTGAGAGTAGATTAGTTCTTCAAAAAAAAAAAAACCACTAGATTTTTATAACAAATTTTTATTTGTTCATTTTAATTTTTACTTATACATTTAATCACTATACATCATTTAGATTGTAAAGAGACTTTACCCAGAGTGATATATATCTCAGTTCAGCCCAGCTGAGAATACTATGCATGTCTTCATCAACAAATAATAAACTACATTGTTGACAGATGGGAAAGTGTCGAGCTGCGTTGTGAAGTCCTCGGTTCTTTGGGTCCAGATCACTAAAATTAGAGATCTGTCCCTAGGCACAAAATGAAACCGCAACCAGGAATGAAGTAGATAGAAAAGAAGATTTAATAGAAAGAAAAGAAGTATACCCAAAAGACTCTTGGGTGGGCAAATTGCCAGGTGGCAACTGCATTTGATACTGGTTAATTGTTACTTTTATAACTTGAGGTGATCATGAATTTTTATTGGTGGGGGGTCTGTCGTACTAAATACGTCTTTCATTTGAATTAAAATTTGCACATTTTCTCCTGTGCTTGTGTACTTTTCTCATAGGTAAAGAATGAGGAATTTGATTACCCAATTGTGCATGCCCAGTGTGAGCCAGGTTGTTTAATTAGATGGCCTAATTAGTTTATTGTCCTCGTGGGAATTAGGGCATTGACCAAAACGCTTACTTGGGGATTAGCATGTTGACCAAAATGCTTGCTTGAGTCTTTTTGATAAGAGAAAAATCTATGAGTCATCCTTGTGTGCTTCCTTCAGGCCCCAAGGAAGGAAGATGGCAAATTGTCTCGCCCTCCTGGTGCCTGGGGCTAGGTGAGCTTTTCACTTTTCTCTTAGGGCTGCCCACTCATGACTTAACTGCCTACCACAGTGTCTGTGTCCCAGAAATGTCTTACCTCTCTAATTATTAACTTTTTAGGAAATCATATACAGTACTTCCCTCAATTTTAGCCAACTTGTCATATAATATAATACATTTTTGTAAAATTTACTTTCAGTGGGACCAGCAGTTGGCATAATGACTATGTCTCTGAACTCCCATGTGGATGACCATGGTTTGAGTCCTGGACCTGGTGGTTTATACTCACACTGGGCACATATGAATGCGTGCATGCCCAAGATCCTGAGAGGAGAATAGAGGAGAAGGGATTGCAGCATGGCCATCCCCCCGGGGGATGATTTCTCACTTTCTGTCTCTCTGTCTCTCTCTGTCTTTCTAGTGAACGCACGCACACTATATCAAAATTCTTTTCCCCCCCAAAAAAATTTACTTTCTGTCTCTGTAAATATTGTTGTCCTTCAAACTCAAATCTTAATCAAATAACTCTTAAGCCTAGTATTTGTACCTTTTATTCTAATTAAATATGTATCTGTCTTAGTCATTTTGGGTTTAGTACAAATACTTGATTGATATGGGAGGACCCTGAATTTATGAGTAACTCAGGGCTGATAGCCACCTGAAGTTTCGGCCCTCCTGCAAACATACCACCCCTCCCAAGAGCTGTAAGGTAAACTGAAAGCTTTGAATGGATTAGTACTTTGAATGGATTAGTACCCAGAATAGACTAGACTTCCTGCTTCTCTGGCTCCTCCCTTTGATGCTATAGAGGGCAGGTTCTGAGCTCATTCCCCACCTGGAGACCTCTCAATCTCCATCCAGAGACCTCCCATTCCCCACCCAGAGACTTCCTCTTCCCTAATTTCCCAATAAAAGATCATGTTCAAGCCCCAGTGGAAGCTGGAGGATTCAGAGTGCTAACTCTTCTGCATCTACTGATGTATTAAACAGTTCTCCTAATCTTTCTGAGTACTGCTTTCTATTTCTTGGCATCTGGTTTTCTGCAACATTTTGGTGTGTTGGCTTGGGAATGGAATTTGACTAGCCCTTTGTGCCACCAGTCCCAGGGCATTTCTTCCCTGGATGGGCACTACCGTGTGGAAAGATAGGCATGCCCCCATCTCATTTGATGGGATCCCTCAGCCAGGATGCCTGCCCTGAGGCAGAGCATTCCTGGATCATCAGACTCCAATTGGAGAGAAGGACCAACTCCTGGAACTTGATGCATCAATTTTGGTCAACTCTGGTAATCTGGTAAGCCCCCAGGAACCTGTAGAGCTCTAGTTAGACCTACTCAGAGTGAGTATAGGAGACCAATATACTCTTCTTTGGTCACAGGACTGGCAGTTAGGGCTCATCTGGTGTATGGTTGGTGTGGGAGGGAATGTATAACCTCTGAATAAATGTGAGTGTTTGTGGCAAGTGAATGAGTTTGTGGCTCCAGAGCTTCTCACTACGGAGCATGATTGGGTCTGTTTAACTGTATTTCTGTGGTAGTTCTATGAAGGCTAAATGGCAAAATTGGTGCCAAGGAACACCTTCCCTCTTTACACATTCAATCATGTGGAAGATTTATACTGATTGCTTATTGTCAAGGAACTACACACAGCCCCTGAGGGACATGGCCATTCAGTCACCTGAATAGTACCCTCTGGGGGACACCCACCCTTTGTCTGTTGCAACACCGTTCACATGAAGGGGGACACGGAGGCTGATGGGAAAGCTTCCCCTGTAGAGGTGGATAAGCAGAGTAGTGAATATCAGGTCTCCAGTTCCAACCTCAAAAGCTGGGACACGAGTTCCTCTCAATTATGGAAAAAAAGAAAAAAGAAAAAACATCCTCCTGGAGTCATCTGGACCCTCCTACAAAGACTACCACTGAGGAGTGAAACCAGTCCTTTCTGTCTGTGAAAGGAGACGGCAGGCATCATCCTCTGCCTAGACAACCTTCTGTCATCAATTAGTTTGACAGATTTCTGCTCCCTTGTCTTCCTCCATCCCAATCTGCCACCTGCCACAGAAATACCCCTGTCTCGGGAACCAGCAGTTAGCGTAATGGCTATGCCTGGACTCCCACGTAGTCGACCGCGGTTCACGTCCTGGACCTGGTGGCTTAAAACTCACGCCGGGCGTGTGTGCGTGCATGCCCAAGATCCCGAGAGGAGAATGGAGGAGGAGAAGGGATTGCGGCGTGACCATCCCCCCTGGGGGGTGATTTCTCGCTTTCTGTCTCTATGTCTCTCTCTGTCTGTCTGGTGAG
Organism: Tupaia belangeri chinensis; assembly: GCF_000334495.1. NCBI lineage: Eukaryota > Metazoa > Chordata > Mammalia > Scandentia > Tupaiidae > Tupaia > Tupaia belangeri. The sequence continues at coordinate 420,391 of NW_006206380.1, read as the reverse complement.
CGCACGCGCCCTACAGTGAAAAATCTCTAAAAAAAAAAAAGAAAGAAATACCCCTGTCTGGCACCAGGGTATCCACTGTTACAAGACTGAGAGGACGGACCCCAGAGAGGGACCACTGTGGTTCTTCTCATTGCAGCCCTTGGCTCAGCTCCCCTGCAAACTTCAACGAACTTATCACCTATGCTGCTTGGCTTTCTCAGCAGCACCCCAGAGAGGCTGCACAGCTTCTGAACCTCTTGGCTAAGACCTACCCCCAGGAGTTGCCATCCCACCAAAGTCTCTTAATCAATCACTTCCTCCAACCAGTGATCTCCCAAACCTTCTGAGAAGTTCAGGCTTTTAATAATTGGAAAGGTCAGAGATATTTGGGATATGATGGGAAAATCTCAGTCCAAGTCTTCTAAGCCCACTGTGCTGGACTACATGCTGAATAATTTTAAAAAGAGTTTTTCTGGTGATTGTGGAGTCAAAATGCAACTGGAAAAGTTGAGACCCCTCTTTGAAGTTGAGTGACCCTCCTTCAATGTTGGATGGCCACCACAGGGAACCCTCCATCTCCCTATGGTGTGGGCTATGTACAATGTTGTTGCTGGCACTCCCGACAACCATGAGCAGTTTCCCTTTCCTGGCTCATGGCTACAGATAGCCCAAGCTATTCTGCCCTGGGCTCAAATCTGCATAAGAGGGAAAAACCAATGCACTATTTTGGCCACTCATGTCATGCCTCCCCCATGCCCAACTCTGATCAAAAGAAAGTCACAGCTCCAATCCTGCAGGGCCCTCCAGAAGAGGAGCTGTTAGCAGCTCCACCCCCATATGTCCTCGCTGAGTCAGTAATTGAAACCCTGCCTCCATCTGTTTCCTCAGAGCCTGAGGAGCAGCCCAGGCAGCCAGCATCAGCTTAGGGGGAAAGCTGTCAGCCATCTCAAACCCTGTGTCCAGATTCTGTATCACCCATCATCACCCAATGAGCTGCTACAGCCTGGGGCAACCTCACTCTTTAGATGCCCTTCCAGGAGACCTGTGGACTCCCCCCAAATAGGTGTAGATGAGGCTATTGTGGAAGGCAGAGCAACTCTCTACTACCAGCCCTTCACTACTACTGATTTGCTTAATTGGGAAACACCACACCCCTTGCTATTTGGAACAGCCCCAGGTGATGATATATCTCATGGGGTCTATACTCCAAACCTAGCAACCCACCTGGGATGACTGTTGGCAACTACTGCTCACCCTACTTAACACAGAGGAGCACCACAGAGTCCTTGTGGCAGCAAAGAGATGGCTACAAGAGCATGCCCCCAATGATGTGGTAGATCCCGAGATTTGGGCAAACTGCTTTTCTGAATAAAAAGCCTGACTGGGATTTCAATACTGAGTGTTGGCCATCCTCATCTCAGTAAGTATCAAGAGGCACTCCTGCAGGGAATAAAAACCATTGAAAAGAAACCTATAAATACGGCAAAAACTACAGAAATAATTCAGAGGGCAGATGAGTCATCAGGACAATTTTATCAGAGGCTCTGTGAGGCATACTGGATCTATACTCCATTTGATCTGGAGAGCTCAGAAAGCCACCAGATGATTAACATCGCCTTTGTCACCCAATCAGCCCCTGACATCCATAGACAACTCCAAAAGCAGGAAGGCTTTGCTGAGATGAATGCCACCCAGCTCTTGGAGATTGCTAATTGAGTTTTCATGAACCAGGACTGAGAGGAAAAGAAGGAACCAGATTGATGGATGAAGCAAAAGGCAACCCTGCTGGCCTCCACCCTCAGACAACTGGATGCCCCACCTGGTCTGAGAGGAAGGGCAAAAACCAGCCACCCCAGGCTTAGACCAACCCAATGTGCATACTGCAAAGAGGATGGACACTGGAAAGGTAAATGCCCCAAGCAGAAGCAAACTAAAGAAGAACAACCAGAAGCCCACTGGGAGCCCTCAAGCCTTTCCACCCAGAGTCCTCAAGAGAATTCCTGGCCATGGTGGAATCAGAATAGGACCAACCAGGCTCCATGATCTTGGGCCCCTCATCAATGTCAAGGAAGGGGGCCAACCAGTAATATTTATGGTAGATACTGGTGCTGAACACTCTTTTGTAACCCAGCCTCTGGCTCCAACAGGCCAAAAGCTACTATCATGGGAGCCACTGGAAACACCAGGACCCAGCCCTTTTTGCAAGTAAGAAGCTGTCAATTAGTGGGACACTTGGTTACTCATGTGTCCTTTTACCTGCCTGATTTCCAAGTCCCTTTGCTGGGAAGGGACCTATTAACAAAATTTGGAGTGCAAGTCAGCTTTGACTCATCAGGCTCAACTGCTTTAACCATCAGTTCTGCCAAAATCCTGACTGTGACAATGCCCCTGGAGGATGAATGGCAAATGTTCACCCCCAAAGCACCCAGCAGAGATGATGAGGTACTTTATTCACTTATTAGAGACTTTCCTGCTGTCTGGGCTGAAGGGAGCCACCAGGGATAGGAATTAACTACCCATCTGTAGTGGTCAAACTGACACCTCAGGCTCAGCCTGTGCACCTTCAACATTACCCAATAAGCCCAGATGCTAGACTAGCCATAAAGAAGCACATCAACTGGCTCAGAGAGGCCAGAATCCTGGTCGAATGTCATTCTTCCTGGAACACTCATTTCCTTCCAGTAAAGAAGGGAATCTCTGGAGACTATCAGCCAGTCCAGGACTTATGAGCTATGAATGCCACCAAGGTGTCCTTACATCCCACAGTACCCAATCCATATACTTTGCTGAGTGCTCTCCCTGCTGAGTCTGAATGGTTCACTTGTCTGGACTCAAAGATGCTTTCTTTTGCCTGCAACTAGCAGCAATCAGCCAACTGATATTTGCCTTTGAATGGGAGGATCCAAACACCCAAAAGAAAACTCAGCTCTCATGGACTCGGGTCCCCCAAGGGTTCAATAATTCCTCGACTTTGTTTGGAGAACTGCTTGCTTCTGACTTGGAAAATTTTCCAAGCCTAGAGACTGGATGCACTCTACTCCAATATGTCAATGACCTTCTGCTTGCTGGAGTGACCCAAGAAAATTGCTGGAAGGGAATTTGAGAGCTGCTGCAGCTTCTGTCCCAGGTCAGGTACAAAGTCTTAATGAAGAAGGCCCAAATCTGCCATACCCAGGTATAATTTCTAGGATTCATTCTGACTAAAGGACATCGTACTCTTGGGTATGAACAAAAGTAGGTGGTATGTGGATTGCCTCAGCCCACAACCTGGAAGCAACTATGTGAATTTCTGGGAGTTGCAAGATTCTGTAGAATCTGGATCCCAAGTTTTGCTGAAAAGGCTAAGCCACTATGAACTATTAAAAGGCCCAGGAGAATTCCCCTTCAAATGGGGACCTCTCCAAGAGCAAGCTTTCCAGGCTCTTAAGTCAAGTCTCAGAAAAACTCCAGCTTTGGGACTCCCTGACATCACCTGACAGTTCAATACATTCGTATATGAAAAAAGTCAGATAGCACTAGGAGTTCTGACTGAGTCCATTGGACCTTGGGAGAGACCCATTGCTTACCTATCTAAAGGAGTAGACCTAGTGGCATCCTCATGGCCCCCTTGCCTATGAGTCCTTGCTGCCACTGTTGAATTGATTAAAGAGGCAGACAAGTTAAACTTAGGCCAAGTTATCAATGCCCAGGTCTCCCATTCAGTTACCACACTGATTAACACAAGGAAATATAAATGGCTAGCCAGCTCTATGATGGCCCACTATCAGGGCTTATTGATTAGAAATCCCCAAATTAGACTCCAGACTCTCCAGACACTCAACCTCACTAGCTTCCTCTCAGCTATGCTGGGGCCTTCTGACCACAATTGCGAAGAGGCTTTTGATGAGGTGTTTGCTGGATGTCCTGATCTTGTAGACACACCACTGAAGGTCCCCGACCTCACCCTCTTCACTCATGGTAGCAGCTACACAAAGGATGGAATTTGATATGCTGGCTATGCCATTATCTCTCAGGACACAGTGATTAAGGCTGGGGCACTGCCCCAAGGATGGTCTACTAAGCAGGCTGAAGTCTGAGAATTAATCCAGGCCCTAAGATTAGCAGCTGGTAAGAGGGTAAACATCTACACAGATTCACGACATGCCTTTTCTACCGTACATGTTCATGGAGCTCTGTACTGAGAGAAAGGACTCCTCTCAGCAGAAGGGAAAACAGTTAAAAATGAAGAGGAAATCTGCCAGTTATTAGAAGCAGTCTGGGAGTCCATGGAAGTGGCAATCATCCATAGCAGGGGAAACCAGAGAGTGGAAGACTCTATCACCCTGGGAAACCAGCAGGCAGACCAGATGGCCAAGGTTGCTGCTTACCAAAACTCGACTGCTGTAGTGAACATGTTACCATCCACAAGCCTCCCTAAATGCCACTCCACCCCCTCCAATACCTCCAATGAACATCACTGAGCAAAGTCAGAGGGAGCAACCCTGGGAGAGGACAGATGATGGAGATTGCCAGATAAAAGAATGTACTTACCTCAGTCCCTGGGATATTTGCTAGAAAAGCAGCACCATGTGTTGACTCATTGGGAAAAGACTAATCTAGAGAACATGATAGGCCAATACTATTTTTTGAGTTGCCTATCGTCATTGTGTGCAATTGTGAGCATGTGCTGTGAGACCTGTGCCAGAAATAATCCTGCCTAGGGGCCAACACAGTCAGCTGGAATACAAGCCACCAGGATGACTCTCCTGGAATGACTGGAGACAGACTTCTCAGAAGTGCGACCATGCCAGGGCTATAAGTACTTACTAGTTCTGGTCTGTACTTACTCAGACTGGTTTTTTTTCCCTACACAAACTGAAAAGGCCAGAAAAGTTACTTGAGCCCTTTAGAAGGAAGTTATACTGTGGTTTGGGCTTCCCCTTATGATCAGGTCAAACAATGGCCCTGCTTTTGTGGCAGAAGTTACACGGAGAGTGGCAAAGACCTTGGGCATAAAATGGAAGCTTCACACTACTTACCGACCTCAGAGTTCTGGAAGAGTTGAACGAATAAATCCTACCCTTGAGTCCATCCTGGTTAAGCTCTATCAGGTGCCCTTGGGTGAATGTCCTCCCACTGGCCCTACTCCTAGTTTGATGTACACCCCAAAAACAAGATTATTCCCCTTATGAAATTTTCTCTGGCTGGCCGCTCCTTTTATCTACCCAGGCCCCAATGGTTTATGTCCGTCAGCTGGGTGAGACAGCTCTGACTCAGGATCTGGTGGCCTTGGGAAAAACTTTAAAGAAACTAGCCCTTGTCACCTTAGAAAGAACTCCCATTCCCTTTGGAAAGTGGGTACATAAACATGAGTCCAGCGAACTTGTGTAGGTTAAAAATTGGAAAAAGAGAATCACTACAGCCCATCTGGTTGGGGCCATATGTCATTGTGCTTGTTACTCCTACTGCAGTTAAGGTTGCAGAGCTATATCCATGGATCTACCACTCGCAAGTAAAGCCAGCTACAGCACCAGAGGACCCCAGGATCTGAATGGTGAAAAACCACCCTGAGCAGCTGATTGAGATAACTTTCCAGAGGACCAAGACCTGTCATTGGGACTACAGCCACTCGGGCTGGCTGCTCTACATACAACAGAAGCTTGAGGAGTCTGAACCCCTGCTTTGGTCACTCTGGACGCTGACCAATCTATGCACATGGGAGTTTGAGGAGTCTACAGCTGTCCCAACCTGGGGGACAGTCGAACAGGTTCCCTGGGGGAGGGAGGGAGAGATGGGACAAACACATGCACACACAATATGAGGTGCTGATCAAGTATTCTTCTTCTTCCGTTTATTGAGGAAAAATGGTGAGTTATATACAGCTGGTGGGCACCAATTGGTTGCCCGAAATGCAAATGAGATAGAACAGCATGGACCAATCATTGGTGTGGGTGGATCTCTCCTGTTGCCTAGAAACTCAACTGCCCCTCAGGGAGAACAGTTGGTCACATGATTTCTGAGAAACGGTTTGCTCAGTGAGGAAGTGCAGTCTAATGATTTCCAGGATGGTGGATAGCTCAAGATGGCGGATAGCTCAAGATGGCTTCCATATGCAGTACCCTCCACATGTCCCCCTTTTTTATTTTTTTCAAAGAGAGGAGAAAAACCTGGGGGAATCATGCCTGTCTTAGGTTGGAGTCATTTTTAGATACACATGTCCATCCTTACCCATCATTGGAGAATCCCATTGCAATGATGGGTTTTCTGTCTTAGGTGTGAGGACTGTACAGCTGTTAGGCTCAGACTCTCTTACCCATCTTTAGCTAACCGATTCTGCGCCTCAGTCAGGAGCAATGTCTAGGCTCTGTGATACTCCATCTCCAGGTTGTGGTAGTGGACTTGGATAGGCTGCATTTCTATGGAGCCACCAATTTGGCATTTAAGGAAAGCCATGAGCTTATTAAAGAGAGCAGGCCCCAAAGAGCAAACAATCAGTAAACCCAGAATCGGACCAAGTATGGGGAGGAAAAAGGGGAGGAGTCCATTCCATGCAGACCATAAGGGACTGTCATGAATGATGCTGGAATTGTTGGCGTAAAAGCAGCAGCGTTCCTGTAAAGCAAGACAGAGACAACCCTGTTCTGCCAGGAGGAGTGGCACAAGGATCAAAACCAGCAGCAGTAGTGTTGAAGAAGCAGAACAGGATCAGGTATTTAAGAAGGATGTTCATTTTGTTGATCTGTGGAAGGAGAGAGAGATATCTCAGGGCTTTCATTGTCCCTGGATGGCTTGTTAGAATCAATCTGTTTGATTAATCTTTCTGGTAACCAATGAGCAGCATCCATTTTCTGAGAATAGATGCAGACAGACCCTCTACCCCAAATGAGGACAGGGTCCAGACCATTCCATGTATTGTCCAGAGGATTGTTCCACAAAACTGAGGCAAATTTTGTTTTGGTAGTTGAATGCCAGAAGTGCTCAGCAGCTGAGTCTCCATCTTTATCAAGAGACAGGAAATTTAGTACAAAAAGAGCATGTACCAGAAGGTTTTTTGGCGAGCCCTTAGTCTGTAAAATCTCTCCCTTTTTTAGCTTTTGGAGAGTATTTTTCAAGGAAAGATGAGCACAAAAATTTATCTGGATGAAAATGGTTATCAATAATTCCAGTAAAGGAAGCACATGCAATAGGCCAGAAATCTGTTGGAATAGCCAATTAACTTGGTCCTTAGTATATGGCTGGTTGATTATATCAGGATCTTTGCCCTATGTCCAGGCCAACCAAAATTGAAGCAATTGTCTCCATTATTACAGTTAAGAAATTGGCAAACAGAATATCCTTTAAGAGCAGTGGCCAGAGCCAATCCCTGTTGGTATGCTGACCCAATATCAGAAC
>NW_006206380.1:409827-412500 GCF_000334495.1 Tupaia belangeri chinensis | reverse complement strand
TGAGGAATCTGCACTTTTAGATTTACCCACTCTTAGTTTTTCCAATTGTGATATTAAGTCTTGATGTTTCTTTTCTAGTTGAATTTGTTCTTTAAATTGTTTAATTTTATTCAAAATCTCTTCCCTAAGGTCAATAACCGGCATCACCAAAGCTGGTGCAGATGCAACCAGGTTGTAAAATGGCGGTCATTTTTTGAAAGGTGGCCATTTTGAATCATTGTATTTGACTGCCTTTGTTTCTAAAGTTTTTTCTTCAGACGGCCATTTTGGGTTATTGCACGTGGCAGTCTTTGTTTCTAAAGTTTTTTGTTCAGACGGCCATTTTGGGTTATTGCATGTGGCAGTCTTTTTTTCTAAAGTTTCTTTTTCTGATGGCCATTTTGAGTTATTATATTTATCAGCCTCGGCCTCTAGGATTTCCTCCTCTGAACTAGTTGATGACTCATTTTTCTTTGGCTCTTGTAGAGCTTTAAGGTTGTTTTTCTTTTTTAGTTTTTTAGATATTTTGGTTTTGTCTTGCTTTTGGGGCTGTTAACTTCTTCCTCACTATCTAGGGAAATAAATCCTCTCCCTGCTCATTTTCAATTTTAGAATCCTTGGTTAGATCTGAGGTGGCTATAGCCTCCTCCTGGGGTTGATCATTTTGCATGATCTGCTCTCCCTTAGTGACCATAACGGCCAGCGCTTCTATTAAGCTCTGAACGGATATTTTGTGCTGACTAAGCTTTTGTCCCATTATTACCAGTACTTAAAATAAAACATAAGTAAATACTTACCAGGATGTATTCTCTTCGTCCTTCTATGTTTTTGCCGGCCTTACTCAGGATGAGTCTCTGCCGTCCCCTTCTGGACAAGTCTATGCCATCCCCTTCTATTTTCTGCCAGATTTCTTGCTCGCTCTGCACTGGAGCCTTCCTTGGGAGCTCTTCACTGGATCCCTCATACCCAAGTCCGTGTTCAGGCTCCACATGTCCCAACCCAGGGGACAGTCAAACAGGTTCCCTGGGGGAGGGAGTGAAAGATGGCACAAACACACGGACACCCAGTATGAGGTGCTGATCAAGTCTTCTTCTTCTTCCATTTATTGAGGAAAAATGGCGAGTTATATACAGCTGGTGGGCACCAATTGGTTGCCCAAAATGCAAATGAGATAGAATAGCATGAACCAATCATTGGTGTGGGTGGATCACTCCCATTGCCTAGAAACCCAACCACCCCTCAGGGAGAACAGATGGTCACATGATTTCTGAGAAATGGTTTGCTCAGTGAGGAAGTGAAGCCTAATGGTTTCTAAGATGGTGGATAGCTCAAGATGGCGGATAGCTCAAGATGGCTTCCATATGTAGTGTCCTCCACATACAGCCCTACTTTGGTCACTCTGGATGATGACAAATCTAGCACTGCTGAAACTTGAGGACAGTGATGGATGACACCCCCACCATATCCTTACAATTCCCTGCTCCTAGTCCTTCCCATAGTTCTGGCTGTGCTTGTCTCCATTGGCATGGCAGTGGTGGCCCCAAGGGACTGGAAGTTATGAGAGAGGCTTTTGCTACCGATAGTATACCTCCTGGTAGTAGGGATCTTAGTAGGCCTAAGATGCCTGGGTTATCTAACCAGAGGCATTTTTGTTGGGGCCCTGTTCCTAATACCAATTTTGCTTTAATGATATTACTGACCCTGGGTCTTGCTCTTTTACCAAGGTTGACAGGTGCCTATCCCCTGTGCCTCAAATGGTGCAACCAAACCATCCAGCAGGCCACTATTCAGCTGCAACTGGGTACCTACCTACCAATGTTAGACCACCTGCCTAGAATTTATAATCCCATAGTCATTCCAGGGCTCCTCAGCCAGCTGGGATTCGTGCACCAGGAGCAAGGCTACAAGTTCTGCCTTGACTTGGTCACCCTCCAGAAGTCCCAGGACAATGGAACACTCTATTTTGTAGGAAAGAGCAGAGGGAGCCATGGTTGTTACAATCCCCACCCCACACACACACAGGAAAATGTAGGTGCTATGCAGGTCTCAGACAGTATGGACTCCCAGATGGAGGAGGTAAATGTCCTATGGAGACTCAGGCTGCCATCTAGGACTCAGTACAGAGGCATAAACCCCAGACACCCTGAGTTCAGCTGAAGCTCCCTACACCTCGAAGGGACCCCCAGCTCGATCCAATAGTAATTACACTCATAAACACGACTCATGCTTTCCCATTTAGCATCCTGCTGTTGGCTCTGCATCCGAACAGCCCTTCCCCACATATATGCCACTCCAACCTACCCTGCAAATGACACCCCAGTTGTTAATCTGACATCTGTATGAGAGGGACCAATCTCCTAAGTGCACCTCTCCTCCAAGCTCCAGGGCTCTTTTACAAATCAAGGTTCTATTGAAGTATGTAATATGACCTGCCACAACACATACCCAGAAAATGGGACCACAATCTGCTCCCAATACTTGGGGTTCCACCTTGTATGTAGGCTTGTTAACGGATGGGAGAGTGTTGAGTTGCACTGTGAAGTTCTCGGTTCTTTGGGTCCAGATCATTAAAATTAGAGCTCTGTCCCTAGGCACAAAATAAAATCACAACCACAAATGAAGTAGGTAGAAAAAAAGATTTAATAGAAAGAAGGGAAAGAAAAGAAAGAAAGTACACCCAAAAAGGTTGTTGGG
>NW_006206380.1:371675-409448 GCF_000334495.1 Tupaia belangeri chinensis | reverse complement strand
CCTGGCACCTGGGGCTAGATGAGCCTTTCGCTTTTCTCTTAGGGCTGCCCACTCATGGCTAACTAACTGCCTACCACATTACCCCCTCAAGGACTTGAGACTCTGAAATCATGCAGGAAAAATGGACAGAAGGGGTCTCTTCTTCTGTAGCTTCTTCCAGCTGACAAATGGTCCAAAGAGAGGGGAGTCAGAACCTCAGTCCTAGCTCTCTGTCAGGCCAGCCCCAAGATTAGGTGGAGACTTCAGAGGTGTCCTCATGAATCACGGAAGGTTATAGCGGCTGCGTCTAGAGAAGAGAGACCAACATTATTAGGCACTGGTTGATATTGTTTTAACAAAGATAGATTGTATTCGGTTGGCAACAAGTTTAGTAAGAGCTTGCAACAATGGAGGGCCAAAGCTTATGATTAAGATGATTATAATAACTGGGCCTGCTAGTGGCAACAAGAGACTTAAAAGTCAGTTTGTATTGTTCCATGAGGAAAATCCTAGTTTTTCAATTTTTGTGGCTTTTTCAAGATTTTTAATATCTTGTTGAACTAAGCCAGAATGATTAGTGTAAAAACGTTCTTCTTTTAGGCATATACATGTTCCCCCTTCTCCAGCAGTGAGAAGATCTAGGGCTCTGTGGTTATGTAAAACAACACCTGCCAAGGAATCCAATTGTTCCTGTATCCTTGTTAGGCTTTCTGCTGTAACTCTGAAAGTTTCAGCTGTTTCAGGAGACAACCGCTGTTGCAATCCCAGAGAGCTACTGCCAGTAGTCATGCCCCCTATGTCAATAAGAGCACTAAGAGCGATGCTCAAAGGAATTAGGGGTCCTGCTCGTTTGGATAGTCTAGCATTTGTTCTGAGGGGAATTGGCAAGGAGGCATTTCCCCATGCCCTTTTAATATCAGGAATTATATAGCCTAATGAACATAGGCCTGTCCAGCCAGGTGGGAGGACTAAATAAGCCCGATGTCCACAGATCCAGTAAGCTCCCTGAAAGGCATTAAGTTTGATCCAGAACTTAATATTGAACAAAAGAGAAAAAGATTTTTGCCTTATAATCTTATTTCTAGTTCATATAGTGCTACCATGGAATATAGTAGAGACTTGTGTTCCACTAATAGTCACACCCTGGGAGGCAAAGTTAGCTGCTGTAATTGGAGTCCACAATGGGTGTTCTTTGTGTTGGGATGAGTTAAATTGTTCCAGGTATAAAGTGCCCCGTATGTGGTCCCAAAACATTTGGGTATGGTTGGTGTAATTAAGCAACTAGCAATTGCCTCACGATGTGGCTATCAGTGGTGTCCAAGAGGGAGGTCCTATAGGTCTACCTTGGCAAAAAGTGATGTGTTAGTATATTGAAATTTGAAAGTGGGGATTGTTGCCTTAGAACGTGTATATAATATGAAATTTGTTATGTGACTATGTCCTTTTATAAGAGGACTTCCCCTTGAGGTATTAAGTACTGAAGAGCCCATAAGGTAAATATGATCACAATTATCCCTTTGGAGTGATCCAACGGGAGTTTCTTGAGAAGTACTGCTGAGAATACAGACTGGGTAATGCGTATCGTCTGCATTGATTATGTGGGAATAAAGAACTCCAGAAGGAGAAGAAATAGTTCCATCTCTAGTCAGTTCAGAGATCCGTAAACCATCTAGAAAATGACTCTGAATATCTAAGGTTGCCTTTTCTCTCCAATAATTTGTTGGTTTAATGTCTGCAGAGAGAGGAGCTGGGAGTGGCCCATTGTTCATATGGTATCTCTTGAGCATATCCCCAGCTATGTGTAGTCAAGCAGAGCCAACAGGGTTGTGTGAGATTTAAAACAGTAGCAGTATGATTAACAAGAGTATAAGCATCAGGAAGAACTTGAAAAGAAGACAATGTTGTCACAAATCCCTGAGTAAGAACATGTAGAAACAGGAAAAAGACTGGGTTCATGTTACTTATCTGAGGAAGAATTCTTCTTGAAAAGGAATTGAAGGTCCTCCAGAGGCTCACAGGTGTAAGTGTGAGAAGTCAGTTCAGGTTCCAGGTCAGCAACCAGCTTGATCTGTGAAACATGGATCCAAGTGGGAATGTTGGCCGCTTTTACTGCTGTAAGGGTTGAAAGAAGAATAGTATAGGGGCCTTTACAAATAGACTGAAGTTGGTCTTTAGGATCTTTGTCTCTCCAGGTCTTTACCAGTACTTCATCTCCTGGTTGGAAAGGGTTAACTCCCAGAGAGTTAGCTGCTGGCAAGACTTGGTCCCCTTAAGACTGGAGAGCCCTCTGGACCTGAGAAAGTGTAATTATATGTTGCTGGATGGCATTGGTTTCTACATCTATTACTATGTCTGTGTGAAGAAAAGGCCTTTCATACTTATGTTTGACAAATTTGCCTAATAACCTTAGATAAATTTTTGCCTGTGAATATAGAATTGCAGAGGTGGATTAAACAATTCCTTCTAAAATGACAAAAGTCATGAAGTCCCTTTAAAATAATTTATTGTTAGGCCATGGGGAGATGAAACTTAACTCTATTTGTAAACCAATCATGTGGGCCTTTGGCATAACCATGCTGAATCACCCACTCTACTTCAGCTGGAGCATATTTTAGAGTGGGTAAAGGGTGTGGTAGGCTAGGGATGAGTGCTCCCAGAACAGGAGGAGGAAGCTGGGAAGCAGACTTAGCAGCCTTATCTGCCAGGTGATTTCCTCAACTAACTTCATCTGTCCCTTTTTGATGTCCTCGACAATGTACTACAGCTACTTCAAGAGGAAAATATACAGCCTCCAAAAGCTCTAAAATTTGGGGTTCATACTTAATTGGGGAATTTTTGGCATTTAAAAGTCCCCTTTCCCTCCAAATTGCTGCATGAGCATGTATGATAAAGAAGGCATACTTAAAATCTGTATATATAGTGTGGATGAGAATCCATATATATAGTGGCTCTCTTTCCTTTTGTGAGGGTCAAAGCCCTAGTGAGAGCAATCAACTCAGCCAATTGGGAAGAAGCCCCAGGAGGTAAGGGTTTAACCTCTATAGTACTTTCAAGAGAGACTATAGCATAGCCAGCCTGTCTAGTTCCCCTTGATACTGAGCTACTGCCATCTGTAAACCAGGTTTTATCTGAGTGGGGGAGTGGCTGGTCTTACAGATCTGCCTTGCTTGCAAAAAACCTTGTTAATTATTTGAAGGCAGTCATGAATAGGCATTTCCTCTGCAGGCAGTGGAAGATGAGAGGCTGGATTTAAAATTGCACAGGTCTTAAGCCTGATCTCAGGATGTTCCAAAAGGATTAACTGATACTTAAGTATACCGTTATCAGAAAGCCAGAAAGACCCCTTGGATTCTAGAATTTTGGAGGGTTGATAAGGGGTGCTCACCTGTAGGAACTGTCCTGCAGTCCATTTAAGAGATTCTTCAGCAAGCAAGGCTGTGGCAGCTACTGCTCTAAGGCAACTTGGCCATCCCTTAGCCACTTGGTCCAATTTCTTAGACAGATATGTAACTGGTCTAGAAACAGGGCCTATGTGCTGAGTTAAAACTCCCAATGCAATTCCTTGTTTCTCCATTACAAAGAGTTGAAATGGCTGGTCAGGACAAGGGAGTCCTAATGCAGGTGCCTTTATGAGGGCCTCTTTCAAAGCCTTGAAGCCTGACAGGGCTCCCAGAGAATGGGTTCTCCCTCAATTTCATCCTTTAAGGCCTCATATAAGGGCTGAGCTATATGTCCATAACCATGTATCCATATCCGACTGTACCCTGTAAGCCCCAAGAATGCCTGGAGTTGGCGGCATGTCTGAGGTTCAGGTATCTGTAAAATGGCTTGAACTCATTCAGGGGACAATTTTCTTTGTCCTATTGAGACCAGAAGTCCAAGATATTTAACTTCTGTTTGTATGAGCTGGGCCTTAGCCCGGGAGGCTTTATAGTCTCGGTTAGCCAGAAAATTTAAAGTATCCACCAGATGCTTCCTTGCTAACTTCTTGGTAGGGGAGCAAATAAGAAGGTCATCTACCTACTAGATAAGTTTTTTCCCCTCTTACGTTTAGGTCCCCCAGGCTTCTAGCTAAAGCCTGACCAAAAAAGATGAGCACTGTCACGATAACCCTGAGGGAGTGTTCTCCATGTTAATTGTTGAGGTGTTCCCTTCTCTCTTTACTCAAAAGTAAACAAGAATTGGGAATCTTCATCTATTGGAATGCAAAAGAAAGCATTCTTAAGATTTAAAACTGAAAACCAATGAGAATTTGGGGGCATCTTTCCCAAAAGAGTATAAGGGTTTAGCACCAATTGGTGAATGAGAATAGCTGCCTCATTTATAGCTCTGAGGTCTTGGACTAGGTGAAATTCTCCAGTGGGCCTTTTTTGCTGTTAAAATGGAAGAATTACAGAGTGACTCACAGGGGATTATAACATCAACCTGTAGGAGTCTAGTAATTATTAGTTGAAGCCCTTGAATGACCTCAGGTTTAAGCGAGTATTTTTAATGTGGGAAGGTATTAAGAGCCTTGAGCCTAATTTTAACAGGAATTGCTGTTTCTGCCTTTCCAGGTATGTCTATCACCAACTTCTGGATCGATTGATTTTTTTTTTTTTGAATAAGGTCATTTTGTTGACATACTTTAGAATCAGGGTTTTATAACAATCCCAAAAAGGCAGATGTGCTAGGTCTCAGTGTTAATTGAGCACCCAGCTTACTGAGGATATTCCTTCCCATAAGGAGAGTGGGGCATTGAGGTTAAATTAGAAATTGATGGGAGAAAATTACGTCCTCCCAAGTACAGCAAGAGCTGGGGTTAGAGGGCAATGAGCAAGTTTACTTGACACTCCTATTATGAGACGAGAGTGAGAGGAGGGGGCTCCAGCATAAGCGGCAAGTACTGAGTAGGTGGCTCTCGTATCAATAAGAAAAGTATGGGTCCTACCTGCCACGTCCAAGTTCGTCCTGAGCTCTGATCCCATGATGTTGGAGACCATTGTGGGAGCTGACTGGAGCAGAGGGCATCTTCATTGGAGGGCCACTGTTAAGGCCTTCTCAGGGTCCGATCTGGGGTCCCAGAACACCTGGGCAGTCCCTGGCCCAGTGGCCTGGTCAGTCACATTTGGGGCAAGGCTTTTATGGAGGCTTCCATAGATAGCTGTTCTTCTTCTTGTGTCCAGGCTTCTGACAGTGATCACAGGTCACTAGAGATTTCCTAGGGTGACTAGGAGGTGACTTTTGCCTAACCAAAGCAGTAATTAATTGAGCCTGCCTGTTTTCCTTCTGCTTTTCCTTTGCCTTAACCCTGTCTTCTTCCTCTAGGTCTCGAGTATAAGACTGAAGAGGCCACCCTCAGAAGTTGTGCTGAGGGGATGCTAGGTCTTAAGGATAGTTCTTTTTGGAACTTTCTGTAGATTAAAAAGCTAGGGTTAGAGTTTTAGGCTCAGGTTTTAAGTCTTGTTTTACTATCTCTGGGAAAAGGAAGAAATAGTTTTGATGGGTGGAGTTGTTGGTGATATGCAGCCTAGACAAAGCTTTGGGTCAAATCTGAGGGCCATAAAAGTCTGAATGTATGGCACCTCAATTTACTTTCCCTGGTTCTTAATAGATTATCTAATTGGATAATGAAATGATAATTTAAGTTCCCATTTACTGGCTGAATTATTCCCTCTGGCAACTTGTATTGTGGCCATGCAATATTACAAAGGAAAATGAGTCTCTTCCTCTTAAGAGACTGAGGGTCAAACTTATCATAGTGAGAGAGGATGCACCCCAGTGGAGAGTTTCTTGGAATCAAAAAATAATTTAGAAGAATGCCTAGAAAGGCCCGAGGCATCCCTGCAGAGTCAATCCAGGTAGTAAACCTCCAGTGGGTTTTGCAAGCTGCCTGGAGTAAGGAGAATGGAGGGAGACGTCTCTCTCCCATACCCCCGGAGTTAGTGCACCTATCCGAGGGCCCATGAGCCTCTAATTACCCTGTCCCAAAGCCTGGGACCATTTCCAATAGAGTTCCTCTGAGAGCATTCTTAGTTCTCTCTCTAGAAAGTCTGAAAGGAGAAATCAAAACCTTGGGGGACCAGCAGTTAGCGTAATGGCTATGTCGCTGGACTCCCATGTAGTTGACCGAAGTTCGAGTCCCGGACCCGGTGGCTTAAAACTCATGCTGGGCGCATGTGCGTGCATGCCCAAGATCCCGAGAGGAGAATGGAGGAGAAGGGATTGCGGCGTGACCATCCCCCCTGGGGGGTGATTTCTCACTTTCTGTCTCTCTGTCTCTCTCTGTCTGTCTGGCGAGCGCACGCGCCCTATAGCAAAAACCTCTCCAAAAAAGAAAAAAAAAAGAAATCAAAACCTCTTCCCCAGATCCATTTCCAGTGTTGTGTGAGACTCGTCAGTGGTCAAAACCTCTTCCTCATGCTCACTAGTATGATAAGGCACCTAAAGATGCAAAATACCATGTACAAAAAAAGTTGATTAATGACGAGGGAAAAATAATTTCAGAAAACTCTTATTAACAAACTGTGTACCCATAATTTATAAATCTGGAAAAATAAAGGGCAAGAAAGAAGATAGGGTGCCCAGAGCTCCAGAAATCCAAAACCCAGAAGAAAAGGTGGCCAGAAGTTAGAGCTGGAGACTACAGAGAGCCTGGAGAAGCATAGCATGGTTTATACTCACAGACCTCGTCTAATGTTCGAGTGGAAGATTCAGTGGTTGCAGCGGGGAGAGAGCAGTCTGGAAAGTACCTAAAAGCACCATCTGAGTCATGGCACCATTATGTTAATGGATGGGAGAGTGTTGAACTGCATTGTGAAGTTCTTGGTTCTTTGGGTCCAGATCACTAAAATTAGAGATCTGTCCCTAGGCGCAAAATAAAACCACAACCACGAATGAAGTAGGTAGAAAAGAAGATTTAATAGAAAGAAAGGAAAGAAAAGAAAGAAAGTACACCCAAAAAGGTTGTTGGGCGGGCAGATTGCCAAGTGACAACCGTGCTTGGTACTAGTTAACCGTTATTTTATTACTAGAGGTCATGAATATTCATTAGTGGGAGGCCCCTTACGCTGCCTATGTCCTTCCTTTAAATTTGAATCCACACGTTCTTTCCTGCACCTGCACATCTTCCTCACAGGTAAAGAATGAGAAACTTGATCATGTATTTGCACGTGGTACCCAATGTGAGCCAGGTTGCCCCAATTAGACTGCCCAATTAGTCCATTGCCCTAATAGGAATTGGGGCATTGACCAAAATGGTTGCTTAGATCTTTTTGATAAGAGAAAAATGTACAAATCATCCCTGTGTGCTTCCCTCAGGCCTCAAGGAAGAAAGAAGGCAAATTGGCTTGCCCTCCTGGCACCTGGAGCTAGATGAGCCTTTCGCTTTTCTCTTAGGGCTGTCTATTCATGACAGACTAACTGCCTACCACAGGCCCTGTGTTTACCAGTGCCTTCCAGAAAACTGGCCTGGGACCTGCACCTGGGCAATTCTCACTCCCCAAGTAGACATTCAATAGGGAAATGAGATGGTTGATGTTCCCCTAGTAGTACATGCTAGAGTTCAGAGGGTGATACAACTCATTCCTCTCCTAGTGGGGCTGAGGATTGCTGTTGGAGTTGGGACTGGGATTGGAGGCATGGTATCCTCTGCTGCTTACTACCAGAAGCCATCCACTGCCATGGCAGATGGATTCCAACAGGAAGTGAATATTATTGATTTTTTTTTTTGGAGAGGTTTTTCTTATTGGGTGCATGTGCTTGCCAGAAAGACAGAGAGAGACAGAGAGATAGAAAGTGAGAAATCACCCCCAAGGGGGGATGGCCATGCTGCAATCCCTTCTCCATTCTCCTCTCGGGATCTTGGGCACACACACACACGTGCCCGGTGTGAGTTTAAGCCATGGGTCCGGGACTCAAATTGCTGTCGACTACATGGAAGTCCAGCGACATAATCATTACGCTAACTGCTGGTCCCAGTAGTGAATATTATTGAGACCTTACAAGTCCAGCCAGATTCCTTAGCTGATGTGGTCCTACAGAACCATAGAGGACTAGATCTCCTGACTGCCAAAAAGGGTGGACTCTGTTTATTTCTGTGAGCAGAATGTTGCTTCTATGTCAACAAATCAGGTGTGGTCCAAGACATGGCCAAGCAGCATCAAGATTTAGTCTCCAAAGAGTGACAAATGACATCTGACTCCCAGGCAGGTTGGAATGGGCTCTGGACATGGGCCCCGTGGTTACTACCTCTCTTGATGTTTCTGGCAGCTGTTCTTTTAGCACTGGCAGTCGGACCATGTATTCTTAAACTGATTAAACAATTCATAACCTCCCACCTTGAAACTATCAAATATCAACTGCTTGTTGCAGCTCCTGAAAGCTGTGTTTACTGCCCTCCTGTTTAATTGACCCTCCTCAAGTACAGTTGAGGAGACTTAAGAGGGGAGAATGATAGGGAAGGACTCTGAATTCATGAATAACTCAGAGCTGATAGCTGCATGAGGTTTCTGCCCTCCAGCAAACTTACTGCCCTCCCAAGAGCTACAAGATAAACTGAAAACTTTGAATGGATTAGTACTTTGAATGGATTAGTACCCAGAATTGACTAGACTTCCTGATTCTCTGGCTCCTCCATTTGATGCTAAGGAGGACAGGTTCTGAGCCCATTCCCCAGCCAAAGACCTCCCATTCCTCACCCAGAGATTTTCCCTTTCTTAATTCCCCCATAAAAGACTTTTGGGAACCTCCCTCAGAAAAATAAATAAAATAAGAGTTGATTCTGACAAAACTCTGGCCAGGCCCTTTCATTTATTGTCAAGCAAGATCACAGGCGTGTTCCATCCTATTCCCACAGATGAGCCCAGTTCACAATGGCATGTAATCTAATCAAGGTGCAGCCATTTGTGTGACCCTGTTCCTTTACCTATCCCATACTAAGACATCAGTCTTTTAGATAAGATGGGCTGAAACAGTTTTTGGCTTTACATCTTCCTCTAAGGGTTTTACACAATGCACATATATAACCTTAATAACCTTTTATTTAGTCTGTACCCCCCAAAAATATGTTAAAAAGAATATTTTATGCCTACTTGTAGATTTTTACTCAAATGAAATTTTAATGTTTTGTAACTTTGCATGTAGAAGTACATATATTAACCTTAATTTTTACCCTTTGTAACCTTAATAATTTTTTAAAGAATTATTTATTATGGGAACCAGCAGTTAGCATAATGGCTATGTCGCTGGACTCCCACGTAGTTGACTGCGGTTCGCGTCCCAAACCCAGTGGCTTAAAACTTATGCCAGGCGCATGTGCGTGCGTGCCCAAGAGCCCGAGAGGAGAATGGAGGAGAAGGGATTGCGGCGTGACCATCCCCCCTGGGGGGTGATTTTTCACTTTCTGTCTCTCTGTCTCTCTCTGTCTGTCTGGCAAGCGCACATGCCCCATAGCGAAAACTTCTCCAAAAAAAAAAAAAAAAAGGAATTATTTATTTTAAGATTTGGCCAGAGAGAGAGAGAGCAAGAGAGAAAGCTGCCAGGTCTGGGATTTGAACCACAGTTAGTCGTGTGGGAGCCCAGAATCTTAACCATCATACCACCTGCCAGTTCTCTTAACCTTGATGTTTTGTAAGTAAGCAATTTGACTTGTCATATAGCAACAATTTTTTAAACTAATTTTTTAAACAATTTTTCTATAAAACCAAATAATCCTATAGATCCCATCCCCCCCATAATTTTTTAAAAATCTCTATAAGAGTTAGAATCTGAGACCAACAGTTGGTGTAATGACTGTCACTGGACTCCCACGCAGTTGACCATGGTTCAAGTCCCAGACCCAGTGACTTAAACACATGTGTGTGCATGCCCAAGATCCTGAGATGACAATGGAGGAGAAGGGAATGGGGGCATGGCCATCCCCCCAGGGGGGGATTTCTCACTTTCTGTCTCTCTGTCTTTGTCTTTTTGGTGAGCACACACACCCTATAGCAACAACCTATCAAAAAATAAAAATAAAAAAAGAGTTAGAAGCCAAGTGAAAAATTACAATTTATATTAACCAGTAGTAATTTAATATAGCGTTAATTCTTCTTAAGATCTAAAATTACCTGAAAATTTTATAACATTATACTTATAATTATCAGATTTATCTTTAAAAACTATTCCTGGGCTATCTAAATACCAAAATATATTTAAAAACAGTTATTAGTTTCCCTATTAACTTTTTATAACATGTAAATATATATATCATATGGATATTAGATATTTTCCTTAAGTTGCTGATAATTCTATAATCTATTTTTACTAAATCAATGATACCAAAGCAATTTTGTAGTTTGATTAGTAAAGCCTAGGCTGACAATTATGAAGATATCTTTAATTTTATTTTTAAATTTGTAGCAGGCTTATTTACTTAAGTCATGTGAACTTGAAAACATTTGGATTAAATGCTGTGAACACTCTCTATTTACACACCAAATTTAATAGAGTTTCTTAAGGACTTGGCCACAAAAACATAACATACAAATTACATAAACATGTGTGCAACACAAATTAACATATAAGAGAGTTATAAAAGTATCCTTGTGTCAAACTCACCCTTCCTACCTAACTTTTGGAAACATTAAACTTATCTTTCTTCTAATATTCCAGATATACACACAGAAAATTCAACCCTGGAATGGGACATGAAGTCAATATCCAGGAAGTGCATCCAGATGCTAATTCCTTCAAAAATACCCTGGACTTGTGATGACATTAAATTTCTCATGTGAGAGATATGTAAGTGCAGGAAAATAAAAATGCAATAAACCAAAACAAAGAAACTAGATACTAACTAGATCTAATTAGATTTTCCCCTGCTAAGTTTTTACTAACCTCTAGGTTAGATGTCTATACCTAACCTCATCCCCAAGCCAGCTGACCTTCTCTGGTAGCTGCCTACCCATGTGTCTTTCATGTTTGGGGATGAATTTCTTCCCTATTAGAAATGTTTACTTTTGTATTTTTTTTTTATACCCTGTAGCTCAATTTTCCCTTCCCATAGCAGCACAACTTTCAGGGGACTCACTCCCTATGAGCTCCTTTGAGCAGCAGTAGGTTTGTCAATGAGCTGGCATTTCTCAATATGATAGCCAGTCCTTCTGCAAGCTTTGCCTTTTCTTACATAAAGTTAACTTCTCAGAGGCTGAACTAGCATAGGTAAAAAGTCCAAACAAAACCCCTCAGAAACAGGTTAAAAAGAAAAACAAAGTAAAAAATAAAACCTGTCAGTTTTCCTTTGGCAACCCATTTTTCAGGATTCATTCCCTTCCTGGGAGCTCTGATATTTTTTTCCTCTCCTAATTTTCCACTTTAGTATTTCTTCTGTGTCTATGTCTATATTTTCTCATGAGCATGAGACAAAAGAATCAAATTCACTATTGTTGCCATACTGGGTGTAGGGCCCATGCAGCCCAACTTCCTGCATCACTATTTTAAAACTATGAATACAACTTGAAAATATGGGCTAAGACTGGGATTTAAAAAAATATTTTATAAGGAGCTTGAAATCCAAGGTTTTATTACATTGTAATGACCCACAGTAAAAGAAAAACTTAGGCTTTGGTTATTATAAATAAGGAGACAAAGGCTGAGGAGAAGACTATACCACCAAGTATGAACACAGGCTTTAAATGAGTAACAAAAATTTAAGATGTTTACAGGATAGAAATTGCTGGCTGTGAGCAAAAGAGAAGGGGAAAAAAAAAAAGACCTCAGGCCTACTGCTGCCAGAAAACTGATGATTGTTTTCTACTAAAATATAATATAAAATATCTAAGACCTTGAAAATCAAGGAGGCCCACTGGATGAATATACCCTCTTGAACAGATAAGCACATATCAATTCAAATGAAATGCAAAAATTAAATAAAACTCTAGTAGACTGGTCTCTTTCAGCATGAGCTGTCCTGCTCTTTGACCCTGCATGTTGCAACAAGGCTAGGCTTTCCTTCTTCATTTTATGTGCTTAAAGTTTGGCCCATAGTATCCTAAAGAGGGAACCAGATTTGAGTTTGTTGACAATAACCATTATGTCAACTAATTTGCCAATGTGTATTTTCCCCAATTTTATTTCTGGTAAGAGAAGGAATAGTAAAAAATAGAAATTGTCCAGACAAGGGGAGTTTTTGGCTCCTTCTTAGTTATAGAAGCAGCTTCTGTTATTTTTCTTGAGACAGTCTCAAATTTATTCCTGTTAAATTTTTATAAGAAGTTCATTTTGTCATCTTTTTTTAAAATATTTTTTAACACTAAAGTAGAAACCTCATTCATTTTTTTTGAGATACAGATTTTCTAATTTAGCACACAAAAATACTTACTTAGAAATATCAAAGTTTCTGCCTGAGAAAATTCTAACCAAGATCACCTTTTGTAATTCTACCCATTTACTTAAATACCTTCAGGTCAAGGTGCCATAGATGTAATACATAAAACTAGCTGTGGTGCCCCAAAGAGGTCATCCTCTTTGCTCTTTTTAAACTGTAGATGTCTCATTTCTCATTTTTTTAAAATCCATTTTTAAAAGGAGAAATAGGCCTGTGGAAATTTAAGTATTTTAATGTGGTGGACCAGCATGCTTTTTTTTTTTTTTTTTTTGAGCATCTCTCCACTAAATGTCACTCTCATGTCGAAATCACTCATCTTATGTGTCTCAGTTCCCTTCAAGAACTTAAGCACCCTTGAAGGGTAGTCCAAAATGCTTGAGTAGCCAGCTCTTATTTTGCATTTACTAGATGGGCCTGTTATTATCGTGCTTGGGATTCCCTATAGGGCTGCTACTAGTCCTAAGAGGAGGAAATCTTCTCCCTCTCCAGATGCTCCCAATATAGTTCCCAGTTGCCTGGGATGCCTACCTGGCAGGGAGGAGCAAGTGCCCTTTATCTTCAGAGCTGAGAGGCTTAGTCTCTCATTTGCCTATGAATGAGACAGTCCAGTTTCTTCAGTGCAAACCCATAGCAGCTAATTGAAGCAGTTTTAAGAAGGCAAAGGAGGAAGACCCTTTAGAATGCTCCATTTTTTCTTTTTCTCTTTTTAAAAAATAATTAATGTACTTTCATACTTTTGGTTTTCCTAATTAACTTCTCAAAGGGGGAACAAAACACTACACCTTGGTCAGAGAGAATAAACCACTGCCCCTCACTCTGAGGGGAGCAAACTGCTGCTCCTCCTCAGAGGGGAACAAACTGCCACCCCCTTCTCAGAGGGGAGTGAACCTGGGTTACCCAGAACAGACAAACAAATGACAGATGAACAAGTAAAACCAGCTTAGAAATACACCAGACCATCTACCAAATTTTGGGAGGTCCAGGGCCAGAAGACTTACTAAATCTCTTCCAAAGACAGGCTTGGAGCTTGACAGTGAACAAAGGGTCCACTGTTGGTATCAGGCACTGGGTTCTAGGCTATCCCTTGGAAAATCTCCAGTTCATCTCTGGTCCCTTTGTGGATGCCATTTTGTCGACTGAAAATTACCAACTCTAAAAAATTAATAATTAATAATCAATGTGGTATATTTCCAAGCAAATTATAAGTGACCTAGGCCTGGAGAGGAGGTAAACATGCTTTTCTCTGGGTAATCAGGTATGGGGGCTCCTTTTATTTGATTTTGAGAGTGCCAGACCAAATTAGTGTAAAGATTGCCATTGGTCTGGCCCAAAAAGGCCGGCCATGTGGCAGCTGGAGCTTGTAGGTTATAGGTGAGTTATACAATTTTTAGGTTGGTGATTGGAAGGGAAGATCTGTGTCTTTGGAAGAGATTCATGAAAGAAATGCTTAATCTACATCTCAAGGAAAGGGAAGTTCTGTCTTGGGAAGAGATGAGCAAAAGAACATACTTGGTAATTGGTTGAATATATATCTTAAAGGTTCTATGCCATCCTGTTAATGGAAAAAAAAAAAATGGTCTGTTAATGTTTGTGGATGTGACCCTCCCTAGGCCCTCTGGAAAGGACTTTGGAAAAATAGGAAAAAGCTGTCAAACTTCTGTCTGCACCAGTATCAAATGGGCTGGAGGACTGGAGAAAGAATATTGTAGAGTGACCAGACCCTATGGAAGATGCTCATTTTCCTCTCTCTCTCTTTCTCTGTCATTCTTAGGACTTTGGAAAAATAGGAAAAAGCTGTCAAACTTCTGTCTGCACCAGTATCAAATGGGCTGGAGGACTGGAGAAAGAATATTGTAGAGTGACCAGACCCTATGGAAGATGCTCATTTTCCTCTCTCTCTCTTTCTCTGTCATTCTTATGTGCACATGCACACATTCTGTCATGAATAAAAAAGAGAAAATAATAATTAAAATAAATAAGTTCTATAAGAAAAGGTAAAAAAAAACTCAACAAAACACAATGAAAGGCAGTAATGTAGGAACTGATGTACAAAATATCTAAACACACAGAAAATAAAAATCGAAATGGCAAAATTATGTTCCTATCATTATTTTCAACATAAGTGAAATAAATAATAAACTCAAATTTAGTAGAAGTAAGGAAAATAAATATTGGGGCAAAAATAAACATTTGAAAAAGAAGAGAGAAATCAGTAAAATAAAGTCTTTACTAGATCTGTAGAGAATTGTCTGGTAATTTGATTGGGATTGCATTAAATATGTCTATTAATTTGGATAAAATTGCCATTTTGACTATACTAATTCTTAAATATAGGAAAATGGAACGTTCTTCCACTTTTTTGTGTTATATTCAATTTCTTTTTAAAGGTTTTCATAGTTTTACTTATAGAGGTCTTTGATTTCCTTGGTTAGATTTATTCCTGGATATCTTATATTTTTTATGGCTATAGTAAATGGGGTTACATTCTTCAGTTCTACCTCAATGTGTTTGTTATATATATAGAAATGCTATAGATTTTTGTACATTGATTTTGCATCCTGTCACTTAATTGTATTCACTTATCACTTCCAGGAATTTTTTGTGGATACATTTGGGTTGTCTATTTATATAATCATGTTTTCTGCAAAGAGAGATCATTTTACCTTCTTTCTCTATTTGAATACCTCTTATTTTATTCTCTTTTCTGATTGTATTAGCTAGGATTTCCAGCACTATATTGAAAAAGAATGGAGAAAGTGGGCAGCCTTGTTTTGTACCTGTTTTTAGTGGAAAAGCTTTCAGCTTCTGCCCATTCAGTATGATATTAGCTATGTGTTATTCATAAGTAACTTTTATTGTTCTGAGAAATGACCGTTCTATGGCAATTTTACTGAAAATCATAATCATAAAGAGATGTTGTATTTTATCAAATGGTTTTTCTGCATAAATTGATATGATCATATGGTTTTTAATCTCTCTTTCTGTTAATATGGTGTATTACATTTATGGTTTTCATATGCTGAGCCACCCTTGCATTCATGGAATAAAGGCTACAAGTCTTAGTGTATAATATTTTCTATATGTTGTTGGATATGATTTGCTAGTATCTTATTGAGAATTTTTGCATCTATATTCATCAGATATATTGGTCTATAGTTTCCCTTTTTTGCCATGTCCTTATGTTTTGGGGATGAGGGTGATGTAGGCTTCAAAAAATGAATTTGGGAGGGTTACTTCTTTTTATATCTTTAGAAATAGTTGGAGTAGAATGGGGGCTAACTCTTCTTTAAAATTTTTTGAAGAATTCAGAAGTTAAGCCATCAGGACATGAACTTTCATTCATTAGGAGGTTATTTATTACTAATTCAATCTCATTTCTTCTTATTGGTCTCTTCAGGCTTTCTATATCTTCCTAATCCAATATTGGTAGAAAATATGTGTCTAGGAATTTGTCCTTCTTATCCAGGTTTCTTGTTTGTTGGCATATAGTTGGCTATAGTATTCTCTAATGATGTTTTGTATTTCCATTATCTGTGTTGGAAACAATATAATGGGAAAAAAGAAAAGTTCTCTTACAAATGATGCTGGAAAAACTGGGTATCCACCTGGACAGTGATGAATCTGGACCCCTATTGGCAAAAACAAACAAACAAACAAACAAACAAAACTAAAGGTGGATCAATGATTTAAGCCTCAAGACCCCAAACTATAAAACTCCTTGGCGAAAACACTGGGAGATATCAGAATAAGTAAAGAATTCTTAAATAAGACTCCCAAAACACAGACAATGATATAAAAAATAGACTAGTGGGATCACAACAGATTTGGAAGTTTCTGCATAGCAAAAAATACAATAATTAGTGGGAATTAACAACCCTTTGAATGGGAGAATATTTTTGTAAACTATCCCTCAGATAAGGGACTGATAACCAGAATACATAGAAAATTTAAGTGGCTCAGCCAAGGGAAAAAAATAAAGTAAGAAAGAAAAAGGAAAAGAGAAAGAAAGAAAGAAGAAAAAAAGAAAGAAAGAAAGAAAGAAGAAAAAAGAAAGAAAGAAAGAAAAGAAGGAAAGAAAGAAAAAGTTTAGCCCCATTAAAAGATGGGAAAATAAGTTGAACAAGCAACTCTCTAAGGAAGACATACGAGCAGCCAAAAAGCATATGAAAAAATGCTCAACATCACTTATCATAAGAGAGATGAAAATAAAAACTGCAATGAGATTCTAATATCGGTTAGAATGGCTAAGATTAAAAAAAAATACAGTACTAAGTGCTGGCAAGGCTGTGGTGAAAAGGGAACTTTACTACACTGTTAGTGGAAATGTAAATGAGTTCAGTCACTGTGGAGAACAATATGGAGGTTCCTCAAAGATCTACAAATAGAACTACCATATGATTCAACAATTTCATGCCTGGGTATCAACCCAAAGGATAGGAGAATGCTCAGTTGGAAAACTGTTTGCACATATTTGTTTATTGCAGCTTTCATTCTTCACAATTGCTAAGGCATGGAACCAACCCAAATCTCCACAAACAGATGAATGTATTGAAAAAGTGTGCCACATGTATTCTATAGAATACTATTCAACCATAAAAAAGGACCATTTCATTTGATAGAAAATAGACAAATATGGGAGATTAACTGCTGAGTGAAGTAAGCCAGGCTATGAAAGTGAGACATTTAATGTCTTCACTTAATATATACTGACTCCCTGGACTCTATGGTAGAAACGGAAAGATTAGAGGATACAGAAGCATGGAAAATGGTTATAGTCATTGGCAAGAATGTGGAAAGAAAGTGGGAAATGGAGGAGAGTGAGAGAAATCTCCATATTTTCTCCATAGCAGCCATACCATATTACATTTTCACTAACAGTGCAGGAGAGTTTTCTTTTCACCACAGCCTCACCAATACTTGCATTTTTAAAAAAATCTTAGTCATTCTGACTGGGGCTAGATGGTATCTCACTGTAGTTTTGATTTGCATATCCCTTATGATAGTGAATGTTTAGCATTTTTTTCATATAGTTTTTGACTGTTTGTATGTCTTCTTAGATATTTGTCTGTTCAGTTCATTTGCCCACCTTTTAATTTTTTTTTTCTTCAGGTAAGCCATTTGTTTTCCCAGTATATTCTGGTTATCAGTTCCTTTTTTGAGGCATAGTTACTCAGCCATTAAAAAAAAGAAACCATGAATTTGCTAGAAAATGGACAAATATGGAAGATTTACTGCTGAGTGAAGCAAGCTTGACTATGAAAGACAGACATTGTATGTCCTCACTAAATATATATTGAATGTCCACACTCTATGGTTAAAACTGAAAGATTAGAGGCTTAAAAGCATGAAAAATTGTTGCAAATACTTCAGACAGTGTTGAAGGTAAGAGGAATGGAATCAAGGAGAAAAATAGTTAAGACATTTAAGGGACAAAAAATAAAGTACTGTCTGTTGATAATGTATATAATATATTTAACTGTACTGATGTTCAGTGCATTTAAGGTGTGATAGTTTAGTTTACAAGCTATAAACTAGACATCCTGTAAATAGACACCCTAAAAATCAAATAGAGCTTTTGGAAATGAAGAATACAATAAAAACATTAAAATCTCCATAAAAAACATTAACAATGATTGGATCATGCAGAAGAAAGAATTTCTGACCTTGAAGACAAAGTCTCTAACATAGACAAAACTATCAAAAGGAATTAAAAGAAAAAAGTAAGGATAACATATGGGAAATTCTAGATATCATGAAATGTCCAAGTACCTGCATAATGGGTAATCCAGAAGGTGAAGAAGGTGCTAAAGGCATGGAAAACTACTTTCATGAAATACTACCTGAAAAATTTCCAAATATAGAGAAACAAGGAGATATTCAGACCCAAGAAATAAAAAGAACTTCAAATAGAACAAACATAAAAACATCCTCCCTCCAACACATTATAGCTAGATTGATAAAAATTAAATGCAAAGATAATATTCTAAAAATGGCAAGGCAGAAGTGTCATTACTTATGAAGGTTATCCCATTAGGCTAACATCAGACCTCTCAACTGAAACAATGCAGGCAATGAAAGAATGGGAAAACATATTCAAAACACTAAAAGAAAAAAAATAAAACTATTTCAACCCTTATCATGCTTACCATGCCTCCCTCACACTTGCCATGCTCCCCTTAAGCAATTAACGGCACCACCTCCCTACTTGCTTCTATAAAAGACATGTAAGCCCACAGGTCTGTGCTGGAGATTAGAGCACTAGCTCCTCATGCCCCCTGGCATAATAAAGGTTGTGAAGTTCTTCTATCTCTCTGAGTGCTATCTCTCTTCTGACTTCTGGTTTCTCTGCAACAGCTGACTACAGTTCAAGACTTGGACCCAGCAGCTTCAAACTCATGCCAAGCATGTGTGCATGCATGCCCAATATCTGGAGAGAAGAATGAGAGAGGGGAAGGGACTGTGGTGTAACTATTCCCACTAGGGGGTGAATTTTTGCTCCCATCTCCCTGGTGTGTGCATGCATCCTATAGCAAAGTAATCTCTCTCTAAAAAAAAAAAAGAAAAGAAAAGAAACAATATTTCTAGTGAGAAGACAATCTTTAGAGTGGGAGAATATATTTGCAAACTATGCCCAGATAAGAGACTGTTACCAGACTATACAGGAACTCAAGCAGCTTACCTGCAAAAAAATAATCAGTCCAATTAAAAGATGAGAAAATGAGCTGAACATCCAACTCTCCAAGAAAGATTTATGAATGACCATAAAGCATATGAAAACATGCTTGACATCTCTTATCACAAGAAACATTGCAAATCAAAACCACAATGAGATACCACTCCAGTTAGAATAGCTAAAATTAAAAAAAAAAGTAATGATAATTGCTGTGGTGAAAAGTGGACTCTCCTACACTATTGCTGGGGATGAAAATTAGTACAACTACTGCAAAGAATGATAATAGAGATTCCTTAGAAACCTACCATATGAACTACCAAATAGAACTACCATATGATCTAGTAATTCTACTTTTAGGTATTTATCCAAAGGATAAGAAAACCATGATTTGTAAAAACACTTGCACATCCATATTTATAGCAGCATTACTTACAATTGCTAGGACATGTAATCACCCAAAATGTCCAAAAATAGATGAGTGGGTTGAAAAATTGTGGCATATATACTCTATGGAATACTATTCAGCCATAAAAAATAATGAGACCCTGACATTTGATACAAAGTGGACAAATATGAAATACTTAATGCTAAGCAAAGCAATCTAGGTTATGAAAGACAGACTTTGCCCCTGTTCAGTAATATCAAATGTCTGTGCTTTACAACAGAAACTAAAATAATGGAAGTATACTACTGGGGAGGGCACCTGTGGAGAGTAGAGGTTGCAGGGGGTGTAATAGAGGGTGATAATAGGGAGGGGAGGGGAACAGGTGGAAAAAAATTACATCTAATTGACACAATGGAAAGTTATTTACTGATGATAATGTTAGGATAATATCTTTCTTTTCTGATATCCCCTGTATTTGTGCCAGAAAAATACGTTTTGTATACTGTAAGGATTTGCAGTAATTAAATGTAAATAATAAATATTAAAATGTATGTGATGGAGTAGAAAAAGTATTTGCTATATATATAGCAAGGACTTAATATACATAATGTAAGAGATCCTATAAGTAAATAAGAAAATATTTGTTTTAAATAAGAAACCAAAAATATAAACAGGCAATTCACAGAATATTAATAGTCAATGTCCACTTTGCCCTTGTTATGTTAAAAAAAGGAAGTCCATCATTTTCCACTGAATACATTCATTCAAAAGAAAATATTTTTTAAAGAAGAAATATTGAATGTTAAGACTAAATATAGATTCAATTTTACACACAAGCAGGTTTAAATATATACCCATCAATTATTTAATAAATAGTTGTCTTCCCAGGTTTCAATTTATATATTTAACTTATATATTTATCAGGGTCGATAGGCGGCGTGATGGTTAAGGGCACCAAAAAGTCACTCTCATGTCGAAATCACTCATCTTATGTGTCTCAGTTCCCTTCAAGAACTTAAGCACCCTTGAAGGGTAGTCCAAAATGCTTGAGTAGCCAGCTCTTATTTTGCATTTACTAGATGGGCCTGTTATTATCGTGCTTGGGATTCCCTATAGGGCTGCTACTAGTCCTAAGAGGAGGAAATCTTCTCCCTCTCCAGATGCTCCCAATATAGTTCCCAGTTGCCTGGGATGCCTACCTGGCAGGGAGGAGCAAGTGCCCTTTATCTTCAGAGCTGAGAGGCTTAGTCTCTCATTTGCCTATGAATGAGACAGTCCAGTTTCTTCAGTGCAAACCCATAGCAGCTAATTGAAGCAGTTTTAAGAAGGCAAAGGAGGAAGACCCTTTAGAATGCTCCATTTTTTCTTTTTCTCTTTTTAAAAAATAATTAATGTACTTTCATACTTTTGGTTTTCCTAATTAACCACTCAAAGGGGGAACAAAACACTACACCTTGGTCAGAGAGAATAAACCACTGCCCCTCACTCTGAGGGGAGCAAACTGCTGCTCCTCCTCAGAGGGGAACAAACTGCCACCCCCTTCTCAGAGGGGAGTGAACCTGGGTTACCCAGAACAGACAAACAAATGACAGATGAACAAGTAAAACCAGCTTAGAAATACACCAGACCATCTACCAAATTTTGGGAGGTCCAGGGCCAGAAGACTTACTAAATCTCTTCCAAAGACAGGCTTGGAGCTTGACAGTGAACAAAGGGTCCACTGTTGGTATCAGGCACTGGGTTCTAGGCTATCCCTTGGAAAATCTCCAGTTCATCTCTGGTCCCTTTGTGGATGCCATTTTGTCGACTGAAAATTACCAACTCTAAAAAATTAATAATTAATAATCAATGTGGTATATTTCCAAGCAAATTATAAGTGACCTAGGCCTGGAGAGGAGGTAAACATGCTTTTCTCTGGGTAATCAGGTATGGGGGCTCCTTTTATTTGATTTTGAGAGTGCCAGACCAAATTAGTGTAAAGATTGCCATTGGTCTGGCCCAAAAAGGCCGGCCATGTGGCAGCTGGAGCTTGTAGGTTATAGGTGAGTTATACAATTTTTAGGTTGGTGATTGGAAGGGAAGATCTGTGTCTTTGGAAGAGATTCATGAAAGAAATGCTTAATCTACATCTCAAGGAAAGGGAAGTTCTGTCTTGGGAAGAGATGAGCAAAAGAACATACTTGGTAATTGGTTGAATATATATCTTAAAGGTTCTATGCCAGGGACAGGATGTAAGAAGAATCCTGTTAATGGAAAAAAAAAAATGGTCTGTTAATGTTTGTGGATGTGACCCTCCCTAGGCCCTCTGGAAAGGACTTTGGAAAAATAGGAAAAAGCTGTCAAACTTCTGTCTGCACCAGTATCAAATGGGCTGGAGGACTGGAGAAAGAATATTGTAGAGTGACCAGACCCTATGGAAGATGCTCATTTTCCTCTCTCTCTCTTTCTCTGTCATTCTTATGTGCACATGCACACATTCTGTCATGAATAAAAAAAAGAAAATAATAATTAAAATAAATAAGTTCTATAAGAAAAGGTAAAAAAAAACTCAACAAAACACAATGAAAGGCAGTAATGTAGGAACTGATGTACAAAATATCTAAACACACAGAAAATAAAAATCGAAATGGCAAAATTATGTTCCTATCATTATTTTCAACATAAGTGAAATAAATTTAATTAAAAAAAACATTAAGGAGCTAGAGAAAGAAAAAAATAAACTCAAAATTAGTAGAAGTAAGGAAAATAAATATTGGGGCAAAAATAAACATTTGAAAAAGAAGAGAGAAATCAGTAAAATAAAGTCTTTACTAGATCTGTAGAGAATTGTCTGGTAATTTGATTGGGATTGCATTAAATATGTCTATTAATTTGGATAAAATTGCCATTTTGACTATACTAATTCTTAAATATAGGAAAATGGAACGTTCTTCCACTTTTTTGTGTTATATTCAATTTCTTTTTAAAGGTTTTCATAGTTTTACTTATAGAGGTCTTTGATTTCCTTGGTTAGATTTATTCCTGGATATCTTATATTTTTTATGGCTATAGTAAATGGGGTTACATTCTTCAGTTCTACCTCAATGTGTTTGTTATATATATAGAAATGCTATAGATTTTTGTACATTGATTTTGCATCCTGTCACTTAATTGTATTCACTTATCACTTCCAGGAATTTTTTGTGGATACATTTGGGTTGTCTATTTATATAATCATGTTTTCTGCAAAGAGAGATCATTTTACCTTCTTTCTCTATTTGAATACCTCTTATTTTATTCTCTTTTCTGATTGTATTAGCTAGGATTTCCAGCACTATATTGAAAAAGAATGGAGAAAGTGGGCAGCCTTGTTTTGTACCTGTTTTTAGTGGAAAAGCTTTCAGCTTCTGCCCATTCAGTATGATATTAGCTATGTGTTATTCATAAGTAACTTTTATTGTTCTGAGAAATGACCGTTCTATGGCAATTTTACTGAAAATCATAATCATAAAGAGATGTTGTATTTTATCAAATGGTTTTTCTGCATAAATTGATATGATCATATGGTTTTTAATCTCTCTTTCTGTTAATATGGTGTATTACATTTATGGTTTTCATATGCTGAGCCACCCTTGCATTCATGGAATAAAGGCTACAAGTCTTAGTGTATAATATTTTCTATATGTTGTTGGATATGATTTGCTAGTATCTTATTGAGAATTTTTGCATCTATATTCATCAGATATATTGGTCTATAGTTTCCCTTTTTTGCCATGTCCTTATGTTTTGGGGATGAGGGTGATGTAGGCTTCAAAAAATGAATTTGGGAGGGTTACTTCTTTTTATATCTTTAGAAATAGTTGGAGTAGAATGGGGGCTAACTCTTCTTTAAAATTTTTTGAAGAATTCAGAAGTTAAGCCATCAGGACATGAACTTTCATTCATTAGGAGGTTATTTATTACTAATTCAATCTCATTTCTTCTTATTGGTCTCTTCAGGCTTTCTATATCTTCCTAATCCAATATTGGTAGAAAATATGTGTCTAGGAATATGTCCTTCTTATCCAGGTTTCTTGTTTGTTGGCATATAGTTGGCTATAGTATTCTCTAATGATGTTTTGTATTTCCATTATCTGTGTTGGAAACAATATAATGGGAAAAAAGAAAAGTTCTCTTACAAATGATGCTGGAAAAACTGGGTATCCACCTGGACAGTGATGAATCTGGACCCCTATTGGCAAAAACAAACAAACAAACAAACAAACAAAACTAAAGGTGGATCAATGATTTAAGCCTCAAGACCCCAAACTATAAAACTCCTTGGGGAAAACACTGGGAGATATCAGAATAAGTAAAGACTTCTTAAATAAGACTCCCAAAACACAGACAATGATATAAAAAATAGACTAGTGGGATCACAACAGATTTGGAAGTTTCTGCATAGCAAAAAATACAATAATTAGTGGGAATTAACAACCCTTTGAATGGGAGAATATTTTTGTAAACTATCCCTCAGATAAGGGACTGATAACCAGAATACATAGAAAATTTAAGTGGCTCAGCCAAGGGAAAAAAATAAAGTAAGAAAGAAAAAGGAAAAGAGAAAGAAAGAAAGAAGAAAAAAAGAAAGAAAGAAAGAAAGAAGAAAAAAGAAAGAAAGAAAGAAAAGAAGGAAAGAAAGAAAAAGTTTAGCCCCATTAAAAGATGGGAAAATAAGTTGAACAAGCAACTCTCTAAGGAAGACATACGAGCAGCCAAAAAGCATATGAAAAAATGCTCAACATCACTTATCATAAGAGAGATGAAAATAAAAACTGCAATGAGATTCTAATATCGGTTAGAATGGCTAAGATTAAAAAAAAAACAGTACTAAGTGCTGGCAAGGCTGTGGTGAAAAGGGAACTTTACTACACTGTTAGTGGAAATGTAAATGAGTTCAGTCACTGTGGAGAACAATATGGAGGTTCCTCAAAGATCTACAAATAGAACTACCATATGATTCAACAATTTCATGCCTGGGTATCAACCCAAAGGATAGGAGAATGCTCAGTTGGAAAACTGTTTGCACATATTTGTTTATTGCAGCTTTCATTCTTCACAATTGCTAAGGCATGGAACCAACCCAAATCTCCACAAACAGATGAATGTATTGAAAAAGTGTGCCACATGTATTCTATAGAATACTATTCAACCATAAAAAAGGACCATTTCATTTGATAGAAAATAGACAAATATGGGAGATTAACTGCTGAGTGAAGTAAGCCAGGCTATGAAAGTGAGACATTTAATGTCTTCACTTAATATATACTGACTCCCTGGACTCTATGGTAGAAACGGAAAGATTAGAGGATACAGAAGCATGGAAAATGGTTATAGTCATTGGCAAGAATGTGGAAAGAAAGTGGGAAATGGAGGAGAGTGAGAGAAATCTCCATATTTTCTCCATAGCAGCCATACCATATTACATTTTCACTAACAGTGCAGGAGAGTTTTCTTTTCACCACAGCCTCACCAATACTTGCATTTTTAAAAAAATCTTAGTCATTCTGACTGGGGCTAGATGGTATCTCACTGTAGTTTTGATTTGCATATCCCTTATGATAGTGAATGTTTAGCATTTTTTTCATATAGTTTTTGACTGTTTGTATGTCTTCTTAGATATTTGTCTGTTCAGTTCATTTGCCCACCTTTTAATTTTTTTTTTCTTCAGGTAAGCCATTTGTTTTCCCAGTATATTCTGGTTATCAGTTCCTTTTTTGAGGCATAGTTACTCAGCCATTAAAAAAAAGAAACCATGAATTTGCTAGAAAATGGACAAATATGGAAGATTTACTGCTGAGTGAAGCAAGCTTGACTATGAAAGACAGACATTGTATGTCCTCACTAAATATATATTGAATGTCCACACTCTATGGTTAAAACTGAAAGATTAGAGGCTTAAAAGCATGAAAAATTGTTGCAAATACTTCAGACAGTGTTGAAGGTAAGAGGAATGGAATCAAGGAGAAAAATAGTTAAGACATTTAAGGGACAAAAAATAAAGTACTGTCTGTTGATAATGTATATAATATATTTAACTGTACTGATGTTCAGTGCATTTAAGGTGTGATAGTTTAGTTTACAAGCTATAAACTAGACATCCTGTAAATAGACACCCTAAAAATCAAATAGAGCTTTTGGAAATGAAGAATACAATAAAAACATTAAAATCTCCATAAAAAACATTAACAATGATTGGATCATGCAGAAGAAAGAATTTCTGACCTTGAAGACAAAGTCTCTAACATAGACAAAACTATCAAAAGGAATTAAAAGAAAAAAGTAAGGATAACATATGGGAAATTCTAGATATCATGAAATGTCCAAGTACCTGCATAATGGGTAATCCAGAAGGTGAAGAAGGTGCTAAAGGCATGGAAAACTACTTTCATGAAATACTACCTGAAAAATTTCCAAATATAGAGAAACAAGGAGATATTCAGACCCAAGAAATAAAAAGAACTTCAAATAGAACAAACATAAAAACATCCTCCCTCCAACACATTATAGCTAGATTGATAAAAATTAAATGCAAAGATAATATTCTAAAAATGGCAAGGCAGAAGTGTCATTACTTATGAAGGTTATCCCATTAGGCTAACATCAGACCTCTCAACTGAAACAATGCAGGCAATGAAAGAATGGGAAAACATATTCAAAACACTAAAAGAAAAAAAATAAAACTATTTCAACCCTTATCATGCTTACCATGCCTCCCTCACACTTGCCATGCTCCCCTTAAGCAATTAACGGCACCACCTCCCTACTTGCTTCTATAAAAGACATGTAAGCCCACAGGTCTGTGCTGGAGATTAGAGCACTAGCTCCTCATGCCCCCTGGCATAATAAAGGTTGTGAAGTTCTTCTATCTCTCTGAGTGCTATCTCTCTTCTGACTTCTGGTTTCTCTGCAACAGCTGACTACAGTTCAAGACTTGGACCCAGCAGCTTCAAACTCATGCCAAGCATGTGTGCATGCATGCCCAATATCTGGAGAGAAGAATGAGAGAGGGGAAGGGACTGTGGTGTAACTATTCCCACTAGGGGGTGAATTTTTGCTCCCATCTCCCTGGTGTGTGCATGCATCCTATAGCAAAGTAATCTCTCTCTAAAAAAAAAAAAGAAAAGAAAAGAAACAATATTTCTAGTGAGAAGACAATATTTACAGTGGGAGAATATATTTGCAAACTATGCCCAGATAAGAGACTGTTACCAGACTATACAGGAACTCAAGCAGCTTACCTGCAAAAAAATAATCAGTCCAATTAAAAGATGAGAAAATGAGCTGAACATCCAACTCTCCAAGAAAGATTTATGAATGACCATAAAGCATATGAAAACATGCTTGACATCTCTTAGCACAAGAAGTGGGAGAATATATTTGCAAACTATGCCCAGATAAGAGACTGTTACCAGACTATACAGGAACTCAAGCAGCTTACCTGCAAAAAAATAATCAGTCCAATTAAAAGATGAGAAAATGAGCTGAACATCCAACTCTCCAAGAAAGATTTATGAATGACCATAAAGCATATGAAAACATGCTTGACATCTCTTATCACAAGAAAAATTGCTAATCAAAACCACAATGAGATACCACTCCAGTTAGAATAGCTAAAATTAAAAAAAAAAGTAATGATAATTGCTGTGGTGAAAAGTGGACTCTCCTACACTATTGCTGGGGATGAAAATTAGTACAACTACTGCAAAGAATGATAATAGAGATTCCTTAGAAACCTACCATATGAACTACCAAATAGAACTACCATATGATCTAGTAATTCTACTTTTAGGTATTTATCCAAAGGATAAGAAAACCATGATTTGTAAAAACACTTGCACATCCATATTTATAGCAGCATTACTTACAATTGCTAGGACATGTAATCACCCAAAATGTCCAAAAATAGATGAGTGGGTTGAAAAATTGTGGCATATATACTCTATGGAATACTATTCAGCCATAAAAAATAATGAGACCCTGACATTTGATACAAAGTGGACAAATATGAAATACTTAATGCTAAGCAAAGCAATCTAGGTTATGAAAGACAGACTTTGCCCCTGTTCAGTAATATCAAATGTCTGTGCTTTACAACAGAAACTAAAATAATGGAAGTATACTACTGGGGAGGGCACCTGTGGAGAGTAGAGGTTGCAGGGGGTGTAATAGAGGGTGATAATAGGGAGGGGAGGGGAACAGGTGGAAAAAAATTACATCTAATTGACACAATGGAAAGTTATTTACTGATGATAATGTTAGGATAATATCTTTCTTTTCTGATATCCCCTGTATTTGTGCCAGAAAAATACGTTTTGTATACTGTAAGGATTTGCAGTAATTAAATGTAAATAATAAATATTAAAATGTGTGTGATGGAGTAGAAAAAGTATTTGCTATATATATATATAGCAATGACTTAATATACAAAATGTAAGAGATCCTATAAGTAAATAAGAAAATATTTGTTTTAAATAAGAAACCAAAAATATAAACAGGCAATTCACAGAATATTAATAGTCAATGTCCACTTTGCCCTTGTTATGTTAACAAAAGGAAGTCCATCATTTTCCACTGAATACATTCATTCAAAAGAAAATATTTTTTAAAGAAGAAATATTGAATGTTAAGACTAAATATTCATTCAATTTTACACACAAGCAGGTTTAAATATATACCCATCAATTATTTAATAAATAGTTGTCTTCCCAGGTTTCAATTTATATATTTAACTTATATATTTATCAGGGTCTATAGGCGGCGTGATGGTTAAGGGCACTGGACTCCCACATGGCTGACCACAGTTTGAGTCCCAAACCCCTGACCACTTGCTTTCTCACTTTCTCTATCTCTCTCTCTGTCCCTCTCTGATCAAATTAAAATAAATAAATAGGGACCAACATATGGCATAATGGTTATATCACTGGACTCCCACATAGGAGATCGAAGTTCAAGTCCCAGACCCAGTGGCTTAAAACTCACTCTAGGCACGTGTGTATGTGTGCCCAAAATCCCAAGACAAGACTGGAGGAGAAAGGACTGTGGCATGGCCATCCCCCCTGGGAGTTAATGTCTTTAGATAATTAAATAATTGTTTTAAAAAAGAGGCCTTAAAATTAAATATTTATTATTACCATTATACATCATATAGAAATAGATAACAGAGAAAAATTCCAAAATGTTACATCTGAGTTTTTCTTTGGAATAAAATTTTAAAAATAGTCAAATTCAAGAACTTTATAAAACCTATAAATCACCAAATTACTGGCTTTACCATGTCTTCATTTTTAATAATCTCTAATTGTGTTTGATCTTTTTTTTTTATTGAGAACATCTTTCCTTTTTTTAATACATGTTTTTGGCTTAGGGCATGTGTACTCACCACAGAGAGAGAGACAGACAGAGACAGTGAGAGGGAAAGTGAGATATCACATCCTTGGGGAGATGGGCATGTCACAATCCCTTCTCTTCCATTCTCCTCCTGGGATCTTGGGACCATAGGCATATGTGTGAGTTTCAAATCACTGAGTCCAAGACTCACATCGTGGTCAGCCATGAGGACGATCTTCTGGCCCTGAGGACTTGTTTATGTGTTGTAAAGTATTATGACCTTAGAAGAATTCACAGTATGTGAGTAAAAGTGTTCTTTTCTATCTCTTCCTAGTAAACTATTGTTACACACAATTTTACCTATTTCTAACTGGACCAAAGATTGATACTTATAGATTTTTTTCAGGTTATCAATTTTTATCTCCTATAGTTCTCTATATAGAAATTACAAATTCTCTTTCTTTTTTAAAATTTTAATTTAATACTTTATTTTATGCATTAAATCACTGTATATCATTACAGCTTATAAAATAAAATTTCCCAACATGAATACACTGCATATTAATCCAGTTAAAGATATTATCATACATGTTATAATCAACAGATAATTTTCCATTATTTTGTTCCTTAAATGTTTTACTTCTTTCTTTTTCTCTTTGATTCCTTTCTTCCCACAAATTATTCTTTCATTGACTATGTTAAGATTACTTTTTTTAATTTATAAGATTGTTTGTTACCTGATTTTTAGTCAATACATTTTCCTTTAGAACTGTATCTCACAATAAAGAATGTCATAGAAACTCAGTATATACTTGCAGAACAATCATTGGAGCAGGTTTTGAATGTTCACAATGTAATGTTAAATATTAAAAGTGATGATTATGTTTATATCCTCAATTTGTTTATTACATCTCATAGGCATGCTTTCAAACATAATTTCTTTTTTGGAGAGCTTTTTGCTATAGGGTACCTGTGCTCACCAGAAAGACAGAGAGAGACACAGAGACAGAAAGTGAGAAATCATGCCCCCGGGGGGATGGCCACACCACAATCCTTTCTCCTCCATTTTCGTCTTGGAATCTTGGGCATGCACGCACACACAACTGGTATGAGTTTAAGCCACCAGGTTTGGAACTGTGGTCGACTACATAGGAGTCCAGTGACATAGCCATTAAGCCAACTGCTGGTCCCTCAAAGGTCTTTTTTTAATTTTTTTGAGAGGTTTTTGCTATAGGGCATGTGCACTCGCCAGAGAGACACAGAAAGACAGAGAGACAGAAAGGGAGAAATCACCCCCCAGGGGGATGACCATGCCGCAATCCCTTTTCTTCCATTCTCCTCTCGGGATCATGGACACACTCGCACACGTGCCCAGCGTGAGTTTATGCCACTGGGTCCGAGACTCGAACAGCAGTCGACTACATGGGAGTACAACGACATAGCCATTATGCTAACTTCTGGTCCCTTCTCAAAGGTCATTTTTTAACCTTCAAATATGTGTAATGATTTCATGTATATCATAAATTACAATAAATATTTAAAAAGAAATAAAGAAATATAGAGGGAAAATTACTGCTAAATTTACAGAAATAAAAGGATTATAACAAAGTACTATGAATAATTATAAAACAAATTGGATAACATAGATGAAATGGAAAAATTCTTCAAATCAAACAATCTACTACATTTAATTATAAAGAAATAGAAAATAAGAACAGATAGGTTTGCTTTTGAAGAGAGATTTTTGCTCTAGGATTTGTGTGCTCACCAGAGAGGCAGAGAGAAACAAAGAGACTGAAATCAAGAAATCACTCCTGTGGGGGTTTGGCTATGCTGCAATCCCTTCTCCATTTTCCTCTCAGGAATTTGGGCATGCACACACATGTGCCTGGTGTTAGTTTTAAGCTGCTGGGTCTAGGACTTGATCCATAGTCAACTATGTGGAAGTCCAGGGCTATAACCATTATGCCATTCACTGGTCCTGAACAGTTAGGGGTTAAATCATTAATTGAAAACATCCCTCCAAAATGTCCAGCACTGGATGACTTTACAGGTAAATTTTACTGAACATTTAAAGAAATAGCACTGGGCCAGCAGATAGCATGGGGATTAAGGCAGTTGGATCCCACTTGACCAATTCTGCAGTTCAAATCCTATACCTGGCAACTTAGAAAACACTCTGAGCATGTGTGAGTGCATGCCCAAAATGCAGAGAAAAGAATGGAGAAGAAAAGATTGTGGTATAACCATCCTTTCACGGAGGTGAGTCTTCACTTTTCCTATTTCTTTATTGCTCTCTTCAGTGAGTAGACGTGCTCTAAATTAAACAAGAAAGAGAAAGAGCACCAAACATTCTCAAATGGTTTCAATGGTTTTTTTTGTTTGTTTGTTTTTGTTGTTGTTATAGGTCTAATGTGCTCACCAGAGAGAGAGAGAGAGAGAGAGTGAGAGAGAAAGTAAGAGATAATTCCCCAGGGAGGATGGCTACACTGCAGTCCCTTACACTGCAGTCTCTTCTCCCTCATGCTCCTTCTGGCATTTTGGGCATGCAGGCACATGTGCCCAGCATAGTTTTGAAGCTGCTGGGTTCGAGAGCTGAGCTGTAGTAGGCCACATGGGAGTCCAGCACCTTAACTGCTACACCACCTTTTCACCCATCTTTCAAAAAATTAGTGAGGGGAAAATACTTATGAGGCTGAAAATAACCTGACTCCAAAACCAGACTAAGCACTACAAGAAAGTATTAAAAACTGCAAGTAGATGTAAGGGTTGTAGTCTAGAGTACCACAACACAGTAGAACAACTATATAGTAGGTGCATTTTTCTTTTTTTTTGCTTTTAAAAATAAATTTTATTGTGCATATTTGAGATTTACAAAATGTTATGATACAGAGATAAATGCAGCTACATACAGATTAGTATATGTACTATTTCACATTGTTGTTTCATCTGTGTGGTAAGAGGAGCTAAAAATCCGTTTCACAAAAATTGTTACCTATTTTTTAATCCACTTTTCTTCATTTTCATGTCAATTAAATATTTTTTCTATTCCTCACCTTCCATCTTTCTATTACCTCCCCACCTGTAGGTGGCAATTTAATGTGCGTTTCAAAGTAGCTAAAAGTGGGGCTTCAGTACCCCTGGCTTTTAAACCCCAGGCACACTTTTTCAATACACTTTCATTTTTCTTTTCAGATGACCATATCGTGAGTCTTATTCTGAACCATAAAATTTTGGAGCTGAAACATGGGAAGATTCACTTGAGACAGTCATTTTAAGCAGAACCTCGACCCTTGCTAGAATTATCTGGTACATACACCAGAGAATGAGTGATGAGAATTTTGACCCCCACTCAGAAGTATCACACAGGAACCAGGTTCCCTCATGGAAAAATCCTAGTTCTAGGTCAACATCCTCCTCCTCTGTTTGGGACCAGGACCCTTCTTGATCTCCTTGAACTGAGAGGTTCCCCTCTTCAAGTGTGGTCCATTTCTCACTGTCAGAGAGAATTTTTAGATTAAGGAACTCTGTCCACTAAATTCTCCCCCTGGATGTTTTGTCCTATCACTACTCCCACCAGGGACAATATACAACCACATATTCCAAAGGACATCCCTCTGACTTGTCTCCTAAAGAACCTCCACATGCTGAATCATGGAGGTAAAATCAAGTCCCACTGTGCTATCATTTTCTGTAAGTTGATCTGGCTTCAATACA
This sequence comes from Tupaia belangeri chinensis, assembly GCF_000334495.1. Taxonomy (NCBI): domain Eukaryota; kingdom Metazoa; phylum Chordata; class Mammalia; order Scandentia; family Tupaiidae; genus Tupaia; species Tupaia belangeri. Next base: position 377,000 of record NW_006206380.1, on the reverse strand, counting down.
AGCTTGATAATGGTTCTCAGTGGCCAGAAAATGACACTTTCTATTTCCAAATTCTTCACAATCTCAATAATTTTCTCTAATGTAAGAGCAAAGAGTTTGAAGCTTCTATCTCCAGGCTTTTTTCTTTCTACATGCCTATCCCTCTATTTGCGAATCCTGTGACACTTTTAAAATCCTTCTTCTCTGCCATTGCCTTTCTGTCCTTGTGGAGGATTCTTCTCATTTCAACCCTTAGACCATCCCCACAAACTCTCCCTATGTCCCCTCTGCTCTATATTCTTTCTCTTATGAGGCTGTGGCCATCTCTTTAAAGGAAAACCCCAGATGACACCTTTTCCTTTCTTCTCCCCCACAACAAGATCTGGAGTCAAACATTCTTATTCTACCCACTAACCTCTATTAGCCCCATGCTTCTATTACTGCTCTGTGAAGTTTCAGGTATTATCTGAATCCATGTTCCCTTTTCAAGTCTGATCCTTCCCTCAAATTGAATTGAAGTCAATCTCAGCAGTTTCTCTCTCAATTCATCTAAATTTCCTAAGGAGTTTAAATATCTCACTCTGTCTTACGATTTATCCTGGCAGGACATTTACATAACTTTCTCTTCTTTTACTAATCCCAAACAGAGAGACTGTATTTGGCTTAAAGCAAGAGAATATGGAGATTATCTTGATTTTAGGCAGACCAATGTTTATGCCTCTGGCCCCTGAGCTGTTCTTCATTGGAACTATCATCATGAGTCTATAGTTTGTAGACTGTGAGACCACATGCTCCCTTGCCTATTAAAGAATGAAATGGGTCACACTAAGCCCATCGATTATAATAAGGTTAAATAAATTGACCAGATCCCAGATGAAAACCCTGCTCTCTTCCTTTTTAGGCCTGCAGAATCCCTTCACTTCTACATTAACTTGGATCCAGACTCCAAGGAAGGCTAATCTATCTTCATAATGCATTTCATCTCCTGGTTGGTCTCTGATATTTGGTCTAAGCTACAAAAGTTATAAAAGGGCCATCAGATCCCACAACCTAAACTCAGACTTAACCTTCAAGGTCTTTAATAATTGTGATTAGGATAGGTGAATAGAGAAAAAGGAACAAGACTGGTAGCAGCCCTGTGAACAACAACAATAAAAAGCCTTTCAAATGGTGACCTCCACAATTGAAGGAATATTTCAGGCTCCAGGGGGACTTACCTGAACCCCCCTCAATCAAGGACAATAAGAGCCCTTTGCCTCCTCCAGATCTTAAAATGATGGCCCCAGCATTGAATCTGGCTCCACTGCATTAGCTGAGCTTCGGATAACTCTAACCATCATGGGTAATTTAATTGATTTATTAATTGATATGGGAGCCACTTATTTTTATCTTCTAAAGTTTTGGGGTTCCTTATCCCCTTCATCTGTTTCCATAATAAAAGTAAAAGGGAGGCTACAACCTACTTTAAAGACCTCAAGCTTATTTTGTGCTCTGGGAGATCAAATCTTTGCTCATTCCTTTCTAGCAATTCCCAATTGCCTTAACTCCCTTTTACAATGAAATTTTGTGTTTGTGTGTATATATCTGTACTTGTTGTATATTGAATTTTATATAATAAAAGTCCGTAAGTAATTCTGCTCAGGTTGACTTATAACTAAATAAGTCAAATTAATCTAAATGCTTTTAAAGTTCATGTGACTCAAGCAAAACCTAAAGAAGCCTTCAAATATGTTAAAAGGAAAACTTAAAAAAAAGAAGATAAAAAAGGAAAACTTTAGCAGATAAAGATTTTTACAATTTCCAACATATATTTTTGTCTAGGATTTTATTGGCTAGGTAATGTGATAGTCTGAGTGATTTATTACCCTATTTTTCATGTGATTATTAGACCACAGTATTGTGTACTTCTTGTTAGAATATAGTTACTAAATGGAAACTATTGCCCTTAGCTACAATTGCTTTGAATCCCAATGCAATCAGCTTTTGACTGTGAAAACTTAGCCATTGTGGCTCCATCTTAGGCCTTTACCCTATCTGTGTGTTCAGTATGCCTATCTCCAGTCTCATCATCAAGGAGTCATAAGTTCTTTAGAGACATGTAGAAGGGGTGTAGGCTGACAAGATGGTGGCTTGCAGGGCTGTTGTTGTGATGCCTGAGTGCCGGCTTCTGCCCTATGCGCTACACAAGTGGAGCTCTTTTTCCTTCACCTACCTTCGTGAGAACATTTTAGTGGATAAACCAAATGACCAGTCTTCAAGATAGTCTTCAGAAAGCAACTATCCTCCCCAGTACTTGATTCTGAAGCTTGAAAGGCCTGTTATAGTTCAGAATATCACATTTAGAAAATATGAGAAAACTCATGTGTACAATTTGAAGGAATTCAAAGTCTTGGGAGGAATGAATGAAGAAAATATGACAGAGTTATTGTCCAGTGGTATAAAGAATGATTATAACAAAGAAACATTCACTTTGAAGCATAAAATTGATGAACAGATATTCCCTTGTCGGTTTATTAAAATAGATCAACTTTTATCCTGGGCACCCAGTTTTAACTTTAGCATCTGGTATGTTGAACTTAGTGGTATTGATGACCCTGATGTAGTACAACCCTGTCTCAACTGGTATAGCAAGTACTGTGAACAGAAAGTCATTCATTTTTGCCTAAAACACTTCAGACAGCACAATTATATAGACGCTTTTGAATTACTGCAGAAGAAAACCAAGATTTCACTGGAATATCCCATGTTAACAGATCTGCATGACAAATTGGTGTTGAAGGGTGATTTTGATGCTTGTGAAGAGCTTATTGAAAAAGCTGTGAATGATGCCTTGTTCAATCAGTATATCAGTCAACAAGAGTATAAGTCATGATGGAGCCAAATTATTCCCCAAAACACCAAAGGTAATGGAGAAGATAACTGACCAAGAATGAGAAAGGGGCATCAAATGGCTATTGACCTTCAAACAGAGACTGTTTATTTGTTTCATGGCTGGGATGGAACACAAGATCTTGCTGACTTCTGGACATACAGTGTGAAGGAGAACCAGTAGACATGTATCTCTAGAGACACTGAGAAAGACAATGGTCCTAGTGCCAGATCATGTCATAAAATATGCATAGACATTCAATGGAGGCAAATCTACACATTGGGGTGTTACTTGGACTCCTCTGTGAGGAACAGCAAATCACTGAAAAGTGGTTTCTATTGTTACAGCATTGACACAAACACATGGATGTTACTAAATGAGGATACTGCTGCTGATGGAGGGCTGAAATTGGTGTTTGATCATCATATGTGTATGGACTCAGAAAAACATATGATCTACACCTTTGGTGGTAGAATTTTGACATGTAATGGCAGCGTAGATGACAGCAGAACCAGTGAACCACAATTCAGTGAGTGTTTGCTTTCAACTGTTGATATCAAACCTGAAAACTTCTTTGAGAAGACTCCTGTAATGCTGGACCTGAGGATATCCAGTCTTGGATAGTATACTGCATGCTATTTTACTCAAAAAATTGTTGCTCGTGTGTATTTGGTGGTCAGCAATCGAAGACCTTCTTGAATGATTTTTTTTTGGAGATATTTTTTTGCTATAGGGCACGTGCGCTCGCCAGACAGACAAAGAGAGACATAGAGACAGAAAGTGAGAAATCACCCCCCAGGGGGGATGGTCACGCTGCAATCCCTTCTCCTCCATTCTCCTCTCAGGATCTTGGACACGTATGCACACGTGCCTGGCTGAGTTTTAAGCCACCGGGTCCGGGATGCAAACCGTGGTTGACTACGTGGGAGTCCAGCAACATAGCCATTACGCTAACTGCTGGTTTCCTGAATGATTTCTTTAGCTATGATGTGGACTCTGATCATGTAGAAATAATATCAAATGACACCAAGAAAGATTGGGATGGTTCCAATGACAGGATTCACACAGAGATCAACCATAGATTCAGAATTGTATGAAATACATGTTTTATCTGGACTCAGCAAAGACAAAGAGAAAAGGGAAGAGAATGTCAGAAATTCATTCTTCATTTATGGCATTATAAGGAATAGTTGGTCTTGCGTCTATAAGAATGATCAAGCTGCAAAGGATAACCCAAGTAAAAGTCTTTAGGAGGAAGAGCTATGTCCAAGATTTGCTCATCAGTGTGTCTATGACGAGTTACACAAGATTCATTTTTCATTTGGTGGGAATTCAGGAAAATCTTGTTCTCCAAAGATGAGATTAGATGATTTTTGATCACTGAAGTTGTGTAAACCTTCAAAAGATTCCTTACTGAAGCATTGCAAGTACCTCATAAGAAAACACAGGTTTGAAGAAAAGGCCCAAATGGATCCCCTCAGTGCTCTGAAATATTTACAAAATGATATTTATATAACTGTGGACCATTCAGACCCAGAAGAGACAAGAGTTTCAGCTAATAGCTTCAGCTCTGTTCAAATCTGGTTCCAATTTTACAGCTCTTGGCTTTTTAGATGTGGATCACATCTATGCTCAAAAAACTCAACTCTTTGACACCTTAGTCAATTTATTCCCTGACAGGATGACTCCTCCTAAAGGCTACCCGGTAGACCTCATCACTCTATAATGGAAGAGGCTATACACACAAGTAGAGAACAGGAGTCTGCTGTCAGTATTTTGGATTGCAACTCAATCTACAGTTAAGCTGCAGTGACTGAGGTCTGCACCAGAGTTTTGAAGGAATCTTTATCATCACAAGTTTTAACCCTCTTCCTTCATACCTGACCTCAACCCCATTCTCCTCACCGTATTCCTAAATTAGGCTAATCAAGTGAAATTGATATACTTTCCACTTAAACAAATAAAAAATAAATGTGTTGTATATTGTATATTAACCAGACCATAGAGGAAAAACAGAGATACTTAGTTAAGAAGAAAAATATAGTTACTTCCTTTCAGAGTCCTTAGTTTATCTACCTGTAAATGAGGTCTAACTCCTATCTCAGCATTTGTCTTAATACTGCCAGTTTCATGAAATAGCTGACATGTGTTATATGAGTTATGGTGAATATCTAATATGCCATAAAAGTAATTAGCAGGTAAATAGATTATTGACTAGTTTCTTTAGTATCTTGGTTTGACCAGTAGTCAAGGTTTAATGGCTAAAGAAAAAATTAAATATGTGTAAATGGAGTAATTTTGATATTTTAAGGTTTTTTTTTTTTGAGAGGTTTTCACTATAGGGTGCTTGTGCTCACCAGACAGAGAGATACAGAGAGACAGAAAGTGAGAAATCACCCTCCAGGGGGGATGGTCACGCCGCAATCCCTTCTCCTCCATTCTCCTCTCGGGATCTTGGGCATGTGTGCAATGTGCCC
>NW_006206380.1:359483-371633 GCF_000334495.1 Tupaia belangeri chinensis | reverse complement strand
CGCCTACGGGGGAGCCCCGCGACATAGCCATCCCGGTAACTGCTGGTTCCCATTTTTTTTTTTTTTTTTTTTTTTTATATACTTATACTTCAAGCTTTTTATTTCCCAGGAAGAAAAGTTCACATACAGATTTATCTGGATACCTGAGATGTAAAGAACTTCATAAACAGTTCTAAAAGAAACAGAAAGCAGATAAAAGGACACTATATTAAACCTTAATGGGCCATTTGATTACTTCACATTTTCACTGAAACCTAAACATGGCAGTTAACACAAGGTATAGGTAGGGTATATGCCTCCTGAATGAACTTGTGGGACACACTTAAGACACACTTCAAGGCAAGTGGACTAAAATTTGCTTACTTTTGGAAATTGAAATAAAAATGCTCACACATGGGGGTGGAAATGTTTTTCAGTCAAGTTTTTTTTTTGTTTGTTTTTTGTTTGTTTGTTTTGTTTTTGCCAGACATCTCATATATATTTGACAAATTCTAAAAAAAAAAAAATGTACCCATTCATTAACGCCCACTATTTTATCCAATGTTGACTGGTATTATTGGTATCAGATGCTTTTAGGACATTTTGAAGAGTTTTAGTTGCTTTACCTGGAGTTAGTTCTATAAAGCAGTACAAAAAAAATTTTACATCATACAAAATGCTAACAAAAACCCCTTTTTAATACTGTCTGACTTCCATGCAGTACAGTGCTTAAAGTTATTGGAAGTTCAGTATTCATTAGTTCAACTTTTTGAGCCAATCTAAATACACAGTATAACATGAGGTAATTTATAACTTTGAAAGGTGAATACACTGTGATAGATAAGAGAGTTGATACTTGAACTCAGCTGACCACCTAGCACTTAAATTTCAATACTGCTTGTTGTTGTCTGCACAGCAACATGAATGCAATAGCTCTCATTAGGTAATAAAACTGCTTCCACATGAAAAAAAAATGAATCTAAAAGGAAAGCTAGGGCCAGTGGGTGGTTTGGTGGCTAAGGTGGCTGGATCCCACATGGCCAACTGTGTAGTTTGAATCTCAGACTTGGCAACTTGAAAAACACAACAGGCACATATGCATGTCCAAAATCCCAAGAGGAGGAAGGAATGGAAGAGGAATTGCAGCATGCCCCATGGAGCTGATTTCTGGCTCACTATCTCATTCTCTATCTCTCTCCAGTGAGCATAAGTGCCTTATGGAAGAATTTAAAAAACAACAACAACAACAAAACAGTTAAAAGAAAGCCAACTACTAGTGCTAGTAATGAAAGACAACTGAGGATCTTAACTGTGAAACAGAAGTTATGTATAAGTTGAATAGTACAGTACCTAAGAACTATGAAATGACTAAATCTATGATAGAGCTTTCCCTATACAATCTACCTAAATTGAAGATTTCCTACAAGGATAAAACTGAAAAAATGATTACATATATTTAATAAAATAAATTAAACTACTTTTAGCATTTGAACTAAGCACATGGGAGTACATACACAAGATAAGTTTCTCAATGTTCTCTGAAAAAAATATAACAACTACTTATCACTAGGTAAAATATAGATGACATATTTTCAAACGTGTTTCCTAGGGATTAACAATGGTTTCTCTCAAATTATGAGTTAAGACACCAGTCCACAGCACCAGAGACTTAAAAAATTTATAGGTGAATGACATTACAAATCAGAGAATCTGCTAATCAATGAAATAGCATTACTTTGTCAAATGCGAAAAAAATCTGGTCTATGCCAAATAGATTGAAAAAGTAAAATCTCTTGGGACCACCAGTTAGCATAATGGCTATGTCACTGGACTCCCACGTAGTCAACCGCGGTTCGCTTCCTGGACCCAGTGGCTTAAAACTCATGCCGGGCGCGTGTGCGTGTGTGCCCAAGATCCCGAGAGGAGAATGGAGAAGAAGGGATTGCAGCATGGCCATTCCCCCTAGGGGTGATTTCTCACTTTCTGTCTCTCTGTCTCTCTTTGTCTGTCTGGTGGGAGCACAGGCCCTATAGCAAAAACCTCTCAAAACAAAACAAAACAAAACAAAAACAATAAAAAACAGTTAAATCTCTTTAAAATTCCTTGAAGTATGTTTTACAATCCTATATAAAATAAAATTTCTGGCTTTTCATAAAATGCATGACATTTCAGAGATGTAAAAAACAAAGTGAACTGAAAATTCAGTTTTTATAAATTGAGGTCCAAGAAATGAAAACGAAAATGAAAATGAAAAGTAGTTTCTTGGATGGGACCAGCGGTTAGCGTAATGGCTATGCTGCTGGACTTCCACATACATGTAGTCAACTGTGGTTCGCGTCCTGGACCCAGTGGCTTAAAACTCATGCCGGGTGCATGTTCGTGTGTGCCCAAGATCCCAAGAGGAGAATGGAGGAGAAGGGTTTGAGGCGTGGCCATCCCCCCTGGGGGGTGACTTCTCGCTTTCTGTCACTCTGTCTCTCTCTGTCTTTCTCAAAAACCTCTCAAAAAACAAATAAAAAAATAGTCTCTTGAAGAAAGGAATTGTGAAACTCATTACAAGCCCCAAAACTATTCTGTGAACAGCCAACATTGATTAGGAATTCTAAACAGCTACTTGATACCTTTAATTAATACTATCAAGTCTTAGGCAACACTGAACAGCCAATAATCCAATGGAAAGATACTTTTCTTGACAAATAATCTCCAGCTATAATTCATAAATTCAGTTATTTGATGGCTTGGGAAGCAGTGTCCATTGAGTTTTCCTTTCTGCCCTGAAGAGACTCACTTCTGATAGATAATAGTTCTCAAAGTTCCTTATTTTTAAGCTCTAATTGGGTTAGTTTTTCTTGAATCTTACAAAACTGGTCATCATCCACCTGAACTGCTTTCTTCATCACTTCTCCCATTTCACAGATTCTATCAATCTGACTCTCAATTTCTTCAGAGTGAGACTGATGAGCTTTCAAGACTGGTTCAGCATTCACTGCTTTTTTAGTAACCATTAGCTTTAACATCTTTTTCCAGTACTCGCTCATGATAAGTTCCAAGGCATCTTGGTGTTCCTCCAAGGCCCAAGTTCTCTGTTTTCCTGTTGCAAATTTCTAAATCTGTGTTTTCTTGGGATAGCAGAATGTGAGGTTTGTATCTGGATGTGTCCTTCATATCAGATGCATCTTCTTGACACTGGTCCAGAAGCACTGACCCCGCCTCCCGCATAGCTGCTGCCCACCAGTGCAGTGCCACCAGCAACTCTGCAACCACATCATACTCCTGTAGCCTCTCTAGCATCTTGGCATCTGTCAGGATCTTCTCCATGGTGCAGTTCATAGCAGCAGCCTGACACCCATGCCTGCCCAGCTTTGCAATTCACCGAGGTGATTTCCTGAACCTGTCCTGGAGTTTGGTATTTTAAGATTTAAAGTTGAGTTTAATTGAGGTGACATTTATAAAATGTCTAAATCATCTTTAAATAAATTAGCATACCCAGAATAACATGAAGTTTGTATTAAACTACTGTTGACCTTTCTTTTTTAAGTATGGGTTTACTTATTGATTTATTTAGGGCATGCATGCTTGCCAGAGAGAGACAGAAATGCAGTGAGAGAAAAAGTGAGAAGTCGCCCTGGAGGTGACTTCATTGTCATGATGCAATCTTTTTTCCTCCATTCTCCTTCTGGGATTAAGGGCACATGTGCATACATACACAGCTTGAATTTCAAACCACCAAATCCAGAACTTGAACAGTGGATGGCAGGGGCCAGCAGTTAGCATAATGGCTATGTTGCTGGACTCCCATGTAGTCGACTGCAGTTTGAGTCCCAGGCCTGGTGACTTAAAACTCACGCCGGGCACATGTGCGTGTGTGCCCAAGATCCCAAGAGGAGAATGGAGGAGAAGGGATTGCGGCATGACCATCCCCCCTGGGGGGTGATTTCTCGCTTTCTGTCTCTCTGTCTCACTCTGTCTGTCTGGCGAGCACATGCACCCTATGGTAAAAACCTCTCCAAAAATAAAAGAACGGTGGATGGCCACATGGGAGTCTATCACTTTAACTGCAATGTCACTTGCTGACTTACTACTGTTGGCCTATTGAACTATAGCAGAAAAACATATTGGGTCTATTAATAATGTTGTTATGTTCTACATTAAGGAATTTGTTAGACACAAATTATTTTAAAGTTTATGAACTGCGTATTCATAAATTTTTGGTTTGTACTATAAGTTAATGTTGCTAGAAATTAAAAATTCTGATTAATATGGATATATGTAATTCTACATACAAAGTTCTACAGGGAACCAGCAGTTGCATAATGGCTATGTCGCTGGACTCCCACGTAGTCGACCGCGGTTTGTGTCCTGGACCCGGTGGCTGAAAACTCACGCCGGGTGCGTGTGCATGCGTGCCCAGGATCCCGAGAGGAGAATGGAGGAGAAAGGATTGCGGCTTGCGGAGTGACCATCCCCCATGGGGGGTGATTTCTCGCTTTCTATCTCTATGTCTCTGTCTGTCTGGAGAGCGCACGCGCCCTATAGCAAAAAAAAAATCTCCAAAAAAAAAAAAAAGTTCTACATACAATAATGTTGAGTCTATCTCGGCAACTGTTCCTCCGTTTTCTCTGTATTGGCGGCCATCTTAATGGCAGCCTAGGCAATCAGCACTGAGAGTCAAACAGAAACAAGGATGTGGTCATGTCTCCCAGGCACAAGCTATTCTTCTGAGGTATATGCACTTATGACCCTGCCATTATGGTTGAATACCTAGGAACCCTTCTGTCAGGTGTACCTTATGTAACTTGTTTGCTTGCCTGTATAAAAACCCTGCTACCCTACTGAGGAGTACCAGACCCTTACTTGAGTGTCTGGTCACTGTGATGGAGCTTAACCTCTTAATAAAATTTTTTTCTATCCCTTTCAACGTTTGGCTTCACGTTCCTTGGCCTGTTCCTGATATAACACTTGGGGGCTCATCAGGGGTCCTGCCCAGGATTTCTCTCCTCTGGCCAAAATTCCTGACTCCAAGAATGGGGTAAGTCAAACCTTGGTCATCAGTGACATCTTAACCTGAGAGTGGACTGAACGTGGTCAGATGCCTGGGGCACAGAGTGACGGAGATGCCCCAATCTCCCTGGAATAGGAACTGGATTCTTTTTGCTCGTCTTCTTCTCTGCATTTCTATTTTTTCAACACACACTTTTGCTTTCCCTCATAGGTTTTTTCCTTCCAGGTTTGCCGGCCATCTCTACTACATCAACCCTGATCACCTACATCCTTCCTTTTAAATTTTAGAGATCTCTTACAGGTTCCATCTCCTCACCAGCAATGGGTCAAAGAGCCTCCAAGACCCCACTGTCATTCATCCTCTGCCACTTCAAGGACTTTCGTCATGAGATACAATCCCTCGGGGCTGCAATTTCTCCTGGCCAGTTGTGCACTCTCTGTGAGTTAAAGTGACCAATCTTTGATGTTGGCTGTCTAGACACTGGTACTTTTAATTGCCAGATTTTTCTTCTTGTTCATAAAATTATTTTTTGGGGTGCATCTGGACCAAGAACCCTATATTGAGGCTTGATTGGCTCTTGTTACTTCTCCTCCTCCGTAGCTTAAGCCCTGGGTGCCCTCGAAGCCACAACATATCAGTGTTACAAATCCCACTCCACTCTGAAATAATTAACCTGCTTGATTTAGCTTCTGTAACTGCTTACATAGAAACCGCTGGTAACAGACCCCCTATGAAAAGACTACTCAAACTTCAGTCAGCGCTACAGTTCTGATTCTCAGCCTTTGAGCCTCACGCTGTAGTCACTGGCCAACTAATAAAGACCCCCTTTAAACTTAATCTTACTTTGGTAGTCATTCATTTGGTGGCACTCTACAACATTTGGAAGCACCAGCAAGATCTGAGAACTTTAGAGTGGCCGAATAATGCCCCAACGAGGATGCTCCTTATTCCCTGTCCCGGGTTCCAAGAGAGGTAAGGAAGTCTCTCAAACATGGATCAGAGATTAGAGTCACTGGTGGTGCCTGAATCTGGTAAGAATCTAGTTATTTCAGTTTGAGAGCTCTCCTGGTGGGACTTTAGGAGGGCTGGATGTAGCAGAACCTCCAGGTCCCTGGGCCTGAGTGCGATGGCACTTCGGGTCCCTGGTGGCAGTGATTTCTGGATACACTCTCTTGCTTTCTCTTGTCTTTGTCATCCTTGTCTTCATCAAAATGAGACAGGACTATTCACCCTGCTTGTCTTTGGGTGCACTGTCTTGATTTCTCTAGACTTTGTCAGTCTTGTTTTTGTCAAGATGGGTCAGGGACAGTTGTCAGTTTGTTTGTCTAAATGTGCCCCTCTTAACTATTTTCTAGATCACTTTTGGGACATTTTTTGGGGGGAGAGGTTTTTGCTATAGGGCACATGAGCTTGCCAGAAAGACAGAGAGAGAAAGAGAGATAGAAAGTGAGAAATTACCCCCCGGAGGGATGGCCATGCTGCAATTCCTTCTCCTCCATTCTCTCCTCTTGGGATCTTGGGCGCGCATGCACACTTGCCCAGCGTGAGTTTTAAGCCACCAGGTCCGGGAGTCCAATGACATAGCCATTATGCTAACTGTTGGTCCCACTTTCAGGACTTTTGACACCGGGCTGAGGGTTATGGTGTAATCTCTGTGAATTGCCTTATTAGTGTCAAAGTAACCCCAGGGGAATTGGCTCTTATAGTCCTGATGTGTTTGTGCATCCATACATGTAATGTCATGTTATGTACTATATGTTGTATGTCTGTGTGAAAAATGCCTTAAACAATTCTATTCAATTTGGTTTATAAAAAGAGTACTCATAAAAATTGGTTTAAATGCTTTTCAAGTTCATATACTTCAGTAAACGATCTGGTTTCAAATGTAATGAAAGAAAAGGATCAATAAGTGAAAGTCTTTGCAATTTTCAACATATATTTTGTCTAGGTTTTTATTAATAAAGCAACATCATGTTTATCTTAATATGGTTGGTTTAATAAAACAGCTAGTGTTGTATGTTGCTTTTTCTCTTTTTTGTTTGTTTGTTTGTTTGTTTGTTTTTCAATTTTAGTGCTAACAGAGGATCTTTGACCTCTAACTCTTGGATGTTTGCAGAGATCTCCTGAAACATCCAAAAGCAGGTAAAAAAATCTCATTAGGGGTTTTTTTTTTTTTTCCAGAGAGGTTTTTGCTATAGGGCGTGTGCACTTGTCAGACAGACAGAGTGAGACAGAGAGACAGAAAGCGAGAAATCACCCCCCCCCCCCGAGGGGATGGCCACGTTGCAATCCCTTCTCCTCCATTCTCCTCTCGGGATCTTGAGCACGCACGCACACGCACCCAGCATGGGTTTTAAGCCACTGGGTCTGGGACACGAACCGCAGTTGACTACGTGGGAGTCCAGCAACATTGCCATTATGCTAACTGCTGGTTCCCTTGACATTATATTTAAGTTATATGTAAAATATGTTATGTACTTGCACGTCTATATATGTATTGTGTTCCAAAATAATTTGAAATTCCCAGGAATTTATGATGGAATATTTATCAGTCGTGTGCTAAGTTATTATGTTAAACTGGTATCTAGCCAAATTTATTTGTCAGTTGTGAGTTTTTGTCAGAACATTAACTATGGCTATAATCCTAATGTCATGTCCTTAAAGAAATTCCCAGAGAGTGGAAAGAGAATGTACTCTTACAAGTACTAGTTTCTAAAAATCTAATCATGTAACTGGGTAAAATTTTTATTTTCTGTGTAAACTGATTAGTTTTCTATACTGTTAAGCCAAAATTAACCAAAGAAAGGTAAAAATGTTTGACAAAATTACATGTTAAGTAGCCAATACAATATACATGGTTAAAAAAGGTAAAATTGATATAAAAATATAAGTCCTATGTTAAGCATGAACTCTTGAGAGCATTGCCACCTGGCTGTCTCTGAGTCCTCCTTATAATTCTTGTTATTAAATGAACATGCTTTAGTTATTCCTATTGTTGTTCTTTAAGTTTTAGAAAACTGGGAGCATCTGTTAGATTGTTCAGTTTTGCATTGAAAAAGTTGTTAAAACAAGTTTTGTTACTATTGTTTGTTTGTAAATATACATAAACTACCAGTCAGTATATGTGGATATATGTAATTTTATTTTTACAAGCTTAATAACTCCTCCAGAGCATATCAAATGCCCATGGTGGAATAGAAAAGATAAACATGAACAATTAATCAAAATTGGGCCTATGTATCAGAGACAAAAACTAAAAACTCCTAACCAAGAACTTAATATGGTAGAAGCCTCAGGGAGCGGGGTGATAGAAGTTAAGGCTAGAGTTCCTGGATGTGTCCTCCTTCCCTTACTTCTTTTACTCATGTTTATCTTTAGTTAGGGCTCTTCCCCACTGGACTCTCTCCTTAGTTAAATAATCAAGAAGTTAAAACAAAAAATTAGGGGAACCAGCAGTTAGCATAATGGCTATGTCACTGGATTCCCACGTAGTCGACCGTGGTTTGCGTCCCAGACCCGGTGGCTTAAAACTCACACCAGGTGCATGTGCGTGCATGCCCAAGATCCCGAGAGGAGAATGGAGGAGAAGGGATTGCAGCGTGACCATCCCCTCTGGGGGGTGATTTCTTGCTTTCTGTCTCTATGTCTCTCTCTGTCTGTCTGGTGAGCTCACGTGCCCTGTAGCGAAAACCTCTCCAAAAAAAAAAAAATTTAGATTAAGACTACACTCTCCAACTAAGGTTTTTGTATAGTCAATAAGACATATGCCTTGTAAAACCTATAAACTGGGCTCCACCTTCTTGGCAGTACTCAGCTCCTTGCAGGATCTATTGGAATTTAGTTTCACTTCTCAGCGTAGGACCTCTTACAATTCAGAACAGATTTTTTTTTTAAAGTTCTCAGATAACTCAGAAAAATGTTACTGCAAATTGGCAAGGCACCTTAACCTTTGATTTAACATTCACTTAAATGGCACCCAGTAGTCACTCACAATCTTGAAGACTGGGAACTTCTTCAAGGGCAGGATCTGGACACAGCCCGGATCAGAACCTCTGCCTTGAAAGATACTCTGTTTCCAAAGTGGGCAGCCCGGTCACTAAACAATGCAAATGACTGGCATCCTCATGTTTCCCATTGGGACAAGGTCACCAAGTGTGGAGCTGGTCACCAAAGACAGAATGCACTGAGCTCTGATGGGAGCTCAGGACTTCTGAAGTCCATGGTGGCCTTTGAAACTGAGGATTGATGAGGCTCAAGACCACTATGGCTCCCCATGGACATCTGACAATCTCACTGGACAAGCCTCAGGTAATCCTTAAAGTGACTAAGATTAATTTCTGTCTCAATCAGAGGTTAAAGTTATTTTTTAAAGTACAGTCAAACCAACAACTAAAAGTTCTTGTAGCCACCCCAGACTCTGTACTCCCATCCTCACCCTCCTACACTCAGGAGGAAAAAACAACAAATAGTTGCCATTACAAAATTATGATAGGACAATAGTCCCTGAGGCCCATGAGCAGGTCATCATAGAACAGGTATTCAGGCTACCTCTCTACAACCAAAGTAGGAAGCCTTAAGTGAACTAGAAACCACACCTCTTGCCCAGGGAGATGACCCTTTCAGTACTCCCCATACTCAATCTACTTATGGGCCAGGACCTAAGGACTTCTTCATGGGCAAGAAACCAGCTGAGGGGGATGGCATGTCCCAAGGGGCCTTGGTCCACTTGCCAGTTTTTTCTCTCAGGCAATGGAATCCTCTGAACTAGGTCCAGATATTGAGCCCTTTCTTTATGAGTGACCTGTAAACTGGAAAAACCAGAATCCCTCTTCTCTCAAAACCCACAATTAATATCTCTCCTAAAGACCATTTTCTTCACCCATCAACCTACCTGTGATGACTGCCAGCAGCTCCTCCAGACTCTTTACCACTAAGAATTTGTGGGGAAGGACATAGACTTGTCCTGGATGCCATGCCAACTCACTGCTGACCCTGTCACCATCAAGTGGGCTTTTCCGACTGGTCGACCTACTTGGGATCCAAATCTGGACAGAGTCTCTGCAGGTTCTCCAGGTGACTCTCCCTGAAACCCACTGCTTTGTCTCCAACCACTATCCAGCTCCTGTGGAGTCTGCATTGCCCTCACAGCTGGCCCTGCACCCTAGGCCCCAGTTTTGGTCAGATACCACACTCCTGGAACCCTTGACCCCCACAGGGACAGACTTTTCACTGTTATTCTGAAAACCCTTTCTACTGTCAAGGTTACAGGGAAGCATCATAGGATTCATCACTCCCACTCAAAGCCCACTGCCCGGCCACCTGACGCCACCTCTGGGACCTAGACATGTGGACTTGCTAACAAAGAATCAGATGGAAATATTGGAGAAGTCTGTAATACAGGAAATCAAAAACTCTCTTGAAAGTATTAAAAGCCAATTAGATCATGCTGAAGATCAAATTCCTGACATAGATAAAACTTCTTACCTAGAAAAAAACCACCAAAAAGATAGAGAAAATAACAAAAAATATGAGGATAATATATGAGAAATATTAGATTCAATTAGATACCCTAACATCCAAATAATTGGTATTCCAGAAGGTGAAGAGATGAATAAGGCCATGGAAAATCTATTCCATGAAATCTTGGAAGAAAATTTCCCAAGTCTAGAGAGGCACTCAAACATCCAGATCCAAGAAATACAAAGAAACCTAAATAGAATCAATCCAAGAAGATCTTTCCCAAGGCACAACTTAGCCAGACTGCCAAAGACCACAGTTAAAGACAAGATACTAAAACTTACAAGAGAGAAATGACAAGGAACTAACAACGTTCACCCCGGCAGGCTAACACCGGACTTCTCAACAGAAACAATGCAAGCAAGGAAAGAATGAGAAGATATATTGAAAGTATTAAGAGACAAACAATTTCAACCAATATTATTATATCCTGCAAAATTATCCTTAATATGGGGAAAAAACGATTAAAATCTCAAACAAAACCTGAAAGAATTTGCCAAGACCAGAACAGGTCTTCAAGAAATCCTAAAGAAAGTACTGTTCTAGGAAAATTAAGAATTAACAGCCAGAAAGAAATTAATAAAAGACAACTAAGAGAATGGCCAACTTAAACATCAGGAAAGGTCTGGTAACATTTATAATAACATCAAATGTTAATGGAATAAATTTTTCCAATCGAGAGACACAGACTGGCTGAATGGATAAAAAAACAGAAACCCTGTATCTGTTGACTACAGGAAACCCACTTCATGAGTAAAGACATACATAGACTGAAAGTGAAATGTTGGGAAAAGGTTTTCCCTGAAAATGAGAAACAAAAAAGAGCTGGAGTCACAATACTAATTTCTGATAAAATAAGCTTTAAAACAAAAACTGTTCAAAGAGACAAAGAATGGCACTACATTGTAGTAAAAGGGTCAATAGATCAATAAGATGTAACGCTTATAAATATCTATGTGTCTATCATAGGAGCACCCAAATATGTGAAGGAAAGACAGTTTGATCTAAAAGGAGAAATAGACTGCAACACATTAATTGTTGGAGACCTCAACAACTCATTATCTCCTCTGGACATATCATCTAGATGAAAAATAGGTAAATAGATTAAGTATCTAAATGATACCATGAATCAAATGGACTTAGCAGACATCTTTTAAACTTTCCATCCAAAAACCATGAGACACATTTTTTCTCACCCTCACATGGAACCATTTCAAAGATTGACCACATCATAGGGCACAATGGAAGCCTCTACAGATTCAGAGGCATAGAAACTATATCCAGCATCTCCTCTGACCATGATGGAATTAAATTTGAGTTTAATAACAAGAGAAATCCTCAAAAATGCTCAAGTACATGGGAACTAAATAAGCTACTCCTGAAAGACTCCACTACTACCAAAGAAATAAAGACTGAAATAAAGTGATTCATGGAAGCCAATGACAATGAGGACACGAGTTTCCATAAGCCTTGGGACACTGCTAAAGCAGTCATAAGAGGGGAGTTCATAGAAATTAGTGCACATAAGAGGAAAACAGAAAGAAGGCTAATGGATCACCTAATATCATGACTGAGAGAATTGGAAAAGCAACAGCAAAAAAAAAAAAAAAAAAAAAAAAACCAAAAAATTCCCGGGAAAAGGAAAAAAATAT
>NW_006206380.1:357902-359124 GCF_000334495.1 Tupaia belangeri chinensis | reverse complement strand
AACGTTAAAAGAAGAGTTAACCCCCATCCTGCTCAAGTTATTTCTAAAGATCCAAATAGGGTGTAATCTGTTGAAGATATTTTGATCGAGACTGGGAAGAATTTTTTACATATTGAAATGTTCACTTCAAAAGCTAAATGATGTCATTGAATGTATATAAAAATAAATAAATTCATTAATAAAAAACAAAACAAACAAACAAACAAACAGAAAACCCAAAAAAACAAAAGGGTGAATCTCTTCCTAATTCATTCTATGAAGCCTCTATCACCCTTATCCTTCAAAAAGATAAGGACAGGATGAGGAAGAAAAACTATAGACCAATATCTCTGATGAATATAGACACAAAGATTCTCAACAAGATACTAGCAAATCGTATCCAACAACTTATAAAAAAGATCATACACCATGATCAAGTAGGCTTTATTCCAAGACTGCAAGATTGGTTGAACGTACACAAAACCAAAAATGTAATACATCATATTAACAGGGATAAAGATAAAAACCATATGGTCATATCAATTGATGCAGAAAAAGCATTGGATAAGATACAACACCCATTCATGATCAAGACACACAGCAAAATCGACATTGAAGGACCATTTCTCAACACAATAGAAGCCATCTATGAAAAACCCATAGCAAACATCATCCTGAATCAGGAAAAGATGAAAGTGTTCCCACTAAACACGGGAACAAGACAAGGATGCCCACTTTCTCCTCTATTTTTTAATATCGTACTGGAAGTCCTCGCCAATACAATCAGAAAAGAGGAAAAAATTAAAGGCATTTGAATAGGAAAAGAAGAGGTGAAACTCTCTCTATTCACAGATAACATAATTGTATACACAGAAGAGCCAATGATCTCCATGGAAAAAATACTGTACATAATACATGATTACAGTAAAGTTGCAGGATATAAAATCAATATACATAAATCAATAGCATTTCTATTATACAAATAACTGGCAGACTAAGAGAGAACTGAAAAAAAGTTATTAAATTTACCATAGCCACCAAAAGTATAAGATATTTAGGAGTAAATCTAACCAAAGAAGTTAAAGACCTCCACAAAGAAAAATATGAGAAGCTAAAAAAAGAAAATGAAAATGACACAAAAAAGCAGAAGGATATCCCATGTTCCTGGATTGGAAGAATTAATATAATCAAAATGGCAAGTCTACCCAAATTAATCTACATATTTAATGCAATGCCAATCAAA
>NW_006206380.1:346992-356790 GCF_000334495.1 Tupaia belangeri chinensis | reverse complement strand
CCCCCTTGGAATCTTGGGCATGCATGCACAAGCCCTCAGCATGAGTTTTTTTTTTTTTTTTATTAAAAAATTGCATTTACTGAGAAGCATTCAGAATGTCAACAAAACAGCTGCAACTTTTTTTCCCCAATTACAGAGTGGTATTAACAGAAAAACATTTATTTCATATAAGCTGCATCAGAGACAGCTGAAGATGTGCCCTGGTGGTATTTTCAATAGCTCAACATGAGTTTTAAGCCACTGGGTACAGAGCTCAAACTGCGGTCAACTATGTGGGAGTCCAGCAATGTAACCATTATGACATCCTGTTTTAAATTAATTTCTAGAATCTTAAGTAAGTTCTTAATATTTTTTATCTTATTTTATTTCAAGTTCTTTTATACATTCAATTACGTCATTTAGTTTGCAAAGTGAATACTCCAACATGTTTACATTTCTCCTAAGTACAGTTGATAATACTATAAAGTTATCTTCAACATATAATACTCCCTTTCTTTGTCCCATTAATACTTTACCTCTCCATTTTTCTCCTTAATGTCCTTCCTCAGACTCTATTCCTTCACCCATGCTCTTCCCACACTATATCTGGTATTCATAACCATTTTCTATGTTTCTATATCCTCTAGTCATTCAGTTTTTGCAATAGAGTGCGGACATTCAGTGTACATTAAGTGGAGATATACAATGTCTCTTCATCATAGCCAGACTTGCTTCACTCAGCAGTAAATCTTCTGTGTTCATCCACTTTTTGTCAAAAGCCATGGTCTTTTTTTTTATGGCTGAGTTGTATTTCATAGAGTATATTTACCAGAGTTTTTCAGTCCTTTCATCTGTTTGTGGGCATTTGGGTTGATTCCATGTCTTAGCAATTGTGAATAATTTGGCAATAAACATTGATGTGCAAGCACTTTTCCAACTAAGGATTATTTTGTCCTTTGGGAATATACCAAGGAGTAGGATTGCTAGATCATATGTTAGTTCTATTTGTAGATCTTTAAGGAATCTCAATATTATTCTCCATAGCGGCTGGACCAATTTACATTACCACCAGCAGTGTAGGAGAGTTCATCTTTTACAACACCCCTGCCAGTACTTGTCATATTTTTTTCTTTAAATCTTAGTCAGTCTGACTGGGATTAGGTGGTATCTCATTGTGGTTTTGATCTGCATCTCCCTTAAAAGGAGGGAAGTCGAGTATTTTTCATATGCCTTTTGGCTATTCAAATATTCCTCAAGAATGATTTTTCTAACCCTTTCTCCCATCTTTTAATAAGGTTGTTCATCTTTTTTCAGGACAGCTGCTTGAAGTCACTGTACATTCTGGTAATCAGTCCCTTATCTGACACATAGGTGACATAAATATTTTCCCATTCTGAGGGCTGTTGATTCACACTGATTATTGTGTCCTTGGTAGTGCAGAAACTTCTTAATCTGATGTAATCTCATTTGTCTATTTTGGGGATTATTGACTGTGCTTTGGAGGTGTTATTTAAGAAGTATGTGCATAACCCAGTGTCTCCCAGAGTTTCCCCAGTGTTTTCCAGCACTAATTTTACAGTTCGAGATCTTACGTTTAGACCTTTAAACCACTTTGAGTTGATTTTTGTCAATGGGGAGAGGTAGGGGTTCAAATTCATCTTTCTGCAGGTGGATATCCAGTTTTCAAGTACCTTTTACTTAAGAGGTTTTTCTTTTTCCACTGGATTGACTGGTACCCTTTGTCAAAAGTAGTTGGCTGCGTGTTTAGAAGTTTATTCTACAGGAAACCATTCTGTTCCATTGGTAAACCTATGTATTTATGTGCCAATACCATGCTGTTTTGATTACCACAGTTTAGTAGTATATTTTTGGATCAGGGAATGAGATACCACCCACTCCACTCTTCTTGTGCACGATTGCTTTGGCTATACAGGGTCATTTATGATTCCAGACAAATTGTATGATTGTCTTTTCTAGATCCATGAAGAATGTTTCTGACACGTTAATTTGATTATATTAATTCTTCCAATCCAGGAACATGGGATGACCTTCCACTTCTTTGTGTTATTTTCGATTTCTTTCTTTAGCTTCTCATAGTTTTACTTGTGGAGGACTTTCACTTCTTTGTTTAGATTTATTCCTAGGTATCTTATACATACTGTGGCAATGGTAAATGGAGTTACTTTTTTTCAGTTCTATCTCAGTTTGTCTGCTGTTCATATATAAAAATGCTATAGATTTCTGAATGTGATTTTGCATCCTGCAACTTTACTGTCTTCATGTATTACTTCCAGGAATTTTTTCATGGGTACCATTGAGTCTTCTATGTATACAATCCTGATATCTGCAAATAGACATAATTTAATCTCTTCTTTTCCTATTCAAATGCCTTTTATTTTATTCTATTTTTCTCACTGTGTTGAGGAGGACTTCCAGTACTGTATTGAAGAGGAGTGTAGAAAGTGGGCATCCTTTTTTTTTTTTTTAACAACTTTTTAGCAGAAAGACTTTCAGCTTTTCCTCATTCAGGATGATGTTAGTTGTGGGTTTTTCATAGATAGCTTGCATTGTTTTGAGAAATGACCCTTGTATGCCAATTTTGCTGAGAGTTTTGAACATGAAAGGATGTTGTATCCCATCAAATACTTTTTCTGCATCAATTGATATGATCATATGGTTTTTATCTTCCTTTCTGTTAATATTGTGTATTACATTTATGGTTCTATGTATGTTGAACCAACCTTGAGTCCCTGGGATAAAGTCTACCTGGTCGTGATATATAATCTTTTTTACAAGTTGCTGGATACTATTTGCTAGTATCTAGCTGAGAATCTTTGCGTCTATATTCATCAGAGATATTGGTCTATAGTTTTCCTTCCTTGTCATGTCCTTGTCTGTTTTAAGGATGAGGGTGATGGAGGCTTCATAGAATGAATTTGGGAGAGTTTCAGCCTTTTGGATCTTTAGAAATAACTTGAGCTGAATGAGGATTGACTTATTTTTGAAATTTTTGTAGAATTCAGAAGTGAAGCCATCAGGACCAACCAGAGCTTTTCTTTGTTGAGAGATTATTTATTACTGATTCAATTTCCTGGATTGTTATGGTTCTATTCATACTTTCTACATACTCCTGGCTCAATATCAATAGATTATGTGTGTCCAGAAATTTGTTCATGTCATCCAGATTTTCTTGTTTGTTAGCATAACAAATATTCATAATATTCTCTAATGATCTTTTGTATTTCTATTATGTATGTTGTTATGTTTCCTAGTTCATTGCAAATTTTATTTACTTGGTTCCTTTCTCTCTTCTTAATAAGTCTTGCTAGTGGTGTATAGATTTTATTTATGTTTCTAAAGAACTACCTTTTACTTTTATTTTTTTCTGTATAGTTTGTTTATTTTCTATTTAATTTATTTCTGCTCAGATATTCATTATTTCTTTAAGTTTTATTTCTTTTTATTTTATACATTCAATCATGTTACTTAGCATACACAGTGAATATTCCAACATGTGTACATTTCTCACCAGTCCAGTTCACCATACTAGAAAGTTATATTCAATAGATAATATAGATAATAATACATTTCTTTATCCCATAAATGCCTTGCTTCTCTATTTTTCTCCTTAATGTCCTTCCTCAGACTCTAATCCTTCACCCACCCTCTCCCACACTATATCTGGTATTCACAACCATTTACTTAGTTTTTATAGCTTTTAGTCATTCAGTTTGGGTCACAGAGTTCAGACGCTCGCTATATATTAAGTAGAAACATACATTGTCTCTCCTTCGTTGCCCGACATGCTTTCACTCAGCAGTAAATCTTCCATATTCATCCACTTCCTGTCAAAAGCCAAGATCTTGTATTTTTTTTTTTTTAACTGAGAAGTATTCCATAGAGAATATGTGTCACATTTTTCAATCCATTCATCTGTTTGTGGACATTTGGGTTGGTTCCATGCCTTAGCAATTGTGAATAACTGCAATAAACATCGATGTGCAAGCACTTTTCTGATTAAGAATAATTCTGTCCTTTGAGTAGATGCCAAGAAGTGGGATTGGTGAATCATTTGGTAGTTCTATTTTTAGATCTTTGAAGAATCTCCAAATTGTTCTCCAGAGTGGCTGAACCAATTTACATTCCCACTAGCAGTGTAGGAGGGTTCCCCTTTCACCACACTACAGTCAGCACCTACCATTTTTTAAAAATATCTTAGTCATTTTGACTGGGGTTAGGTGATATCTCATTGTAGTTTTGATATGCATCTCCCTTCCAATGAGGGACGATGAGCATTTTTTCATATGTCTTTTGGCTATTTGTCTTCTTTAGACAATGTGTGCTTTTTTCCAATTCATTCTTTCATCTTTTAATAGGGTTAATAATCTTTTTTTGGGGACAGCTGCTTGAGTTCCTTGTGTATTCTGGTTACCAGTCCCTTATCTGATGCATAGTTTACAAATATATTTTCCCATTTTGAGGGCTATCTATTCAAACTAATTACTGTGTCTTTTTCCATGCAGAAGCTTCTCAATCTGATGTAATACCACTTATCTATTTTTTGGGATTGCTTACTGTGCTTTGAGGGTCTTATTTAAGAAGTCTTTGCCTACCCAATATCTCTCAGAGTTTTCTCAGTGTTTTCCAGCAGCAGTTTCACAGTTTGAGGTCATAGGTTTAGACCTTTCTTCCACTATGAGTTGATTTTTGTCAAAGGTGAGAGATAGAGTTTCAGATACTTTCCCATTCTGAGGACTGTCAATTCACACTAATTACTATGTCTTTTGTCATGCAGAAATTTCTTAATCTGATGTAATCCCACTTGTCTACTTATGGGATTATTGACTGTATTTTGGGGGTCTTATTTAAGAAGTTTTTGCCTACCCCAATATCTCCCAGAGTTTCCCCAGTGTTTTCCAACAACAGTTTCATAGTTTGAGGTCTTGGGTTTAGATCTCTGATCCATTTTGAGTTGATTTTTGTCAATGGTGAGAGGTAGAGTTTTGGATTCATCTTTCTGCAGGTGGATATTTAGTTTTTCCAGCCCCATTTGCTAAAGAGGTTTTTCTTTTTTCACTGGATTGATTGGTACCCTTATCAAAAATCAGTTGGCTGTATATCTGGGAGTTTATTTCTGGGGACTCTATTCTGTTCCATTGGTCCACCTGTTTATTTCTGTGTGAATACCATGCTGTTTTTATTACCACAGTTTTGTTGTATATTTTTGAGTTAGGGAGTGAGATGCCACCCACTCCATTCTTCCTGTGCAGGATTGCTTTGGTAATACGAGGCCTTTTATGAATCCAGAGAAATTATATGCTTGTCTTTTCTAGAACTGTGAAGAATGTCTCTGGCACTTTGTTTGGAGTTGCATTAAACATGTAGATTAATTTGGGTAGATTTGCCATTTTGATTATATTAATTCTTCCAATACAGGAACATAGGATGTCCTTCCACTTCTTCGTGTCATTTTTCAATTTTTTTAGCGTCTCATAGTTTTCCTGTGCTGATCTTTAACTTCTTTGGTTAGATTTATTCCTAAGTATATTCTACATTTTGTGGCTATGGTATATGGAATTACTTTTTTCAGTTTAATCTCAGTTGCCTCCTGTTCGTATATAGAAATTCTATAGATTTCTGAATGTGATTTTGCATTCTGCAACTTTACTGTCTTCATATATTACTTTCAAGATTTTTTTTCATAGATACCATTGGGTCTTCTGTGTATACAATCATGTTATCTGCAAATCAAGATAATTTCATGTCTCCTTTTCCTATTCAAATGCCTTTCATTTTATTCTCTTTTCTGAGTGTGTTGGGAAGAACTTCCAGTACTATATTGAAAAAGAGTGGAGAAAGTGGGCATGCTTTTTTGTACCAGATTTAATTGGAGACATTTTCAGCTTTTCTTCATGCAGGATGATATTAGGTATGGGTTTCTCATGAATAGCTTTTATTGTGTTGAGAAAAGACTCTTGTATGCCAAGTTTGCTGAGAGTCCTGATCATGAAGGGATGTTGTATCCTATAAAATGCTTTTTCTGCATCAATTGATATGATAATTTTTTTCATTCTTTCTGTTAATATGGTGTATTACATTTATGGTTTTACATATATTGAACCAAACTTGCATCCCTGAAATAAAGCCTACCTGTTCGTGATGTATAACCTTTTTATATATGTTGTTGGATATGATTTACTAGTGTCTCATTGAGAACTTTTGTGTCTATATTTATTAGAGATATTGGTCTATAGTTTTCTGTCCTCATCCTGTCCTTGTCTGTTTAAAGGATAAGTGTTATGAAGGATTCATAGAATGAATATGGGAGAGTTTTAGCCTTTTGGATCTTTAGAAATAACTTGAGCAGAATGAGGATTTACCCTTCTGTAAAATTTTGTATAATTCAGAAGTAAAACCATCAGGGCCAGGGTTTTTCTTTGTTGGGAGATATTTACTATTGATTTAATCTCCTGACTTCTTTGGGGCCCATTCAGACTTTCTCTATCCTCTTGACTCAATCTTGTTTGTTTATATGTGTCCTGGAATTTGTACATCTCATCCAGATTTTCTTTTTTGTTGACATTTCATATCATAGAAGGACTTTCTAATCTCCTGTAGCTCGTTGTCTCCTTTCTGTTCCAACTCAAAGAGTTTTGTCATTATGAATGTTCTAAATTCTTTCTCTGACATTTTGGTAACAGCTTCTGTTTTTTCAAGATATAACGGGGAGTGATTGTGTTCTTATGATGGAGACATATTTCCTGGTTTATACAGACCTGAGGCTCTTCTTCTACTTCTAGCCATTGGGAGATGTATTCACTTTTGGATACCTCTTTGGAAAATGTTTCTTTTACTGGGAACAAGTGTGCTTCCCTTTTTCTGTGGACTGATGTTGCTAAAGTCTCTCTTCTGCTGTGTTTTGCAATGTGGTTTGCACAGGAGGAGTCTTCTATTCAGGAGTCGGAAGTGCAGCCTCTCCTTTTTTGCAGGTGATTAAATAAAAGGGAGGATCCCAGGAAGCCTCACAATACCAGGATATTTGAAAACTTTGAGTGATTCTAGACCTGTCTAGACTCTCTTGGTATGTGTAGGACAAGCAGGAGATGACAATATAAGATGTAAGAGAAAAGAGTATGAAAGAGAATAAAGAAAAAAAATAGAATTCACCAGGGGGCTGGAGATAGAAGTGGGCTCTGCTGGAGAGCTGGGGGCAGCATGGGCAAGAAGGGGGAAATTAACAAAAGAAAGAAGAGAAGAAAAAAGCCTAACTTGCTAACAGAGAAAATGTCTCTGGGGTTGGGGAAGCTGGAGCTTGAGCAGGGGCTGAGGATATCTGCCTCAATATCCCTTAGGCCAGGAGGTTCATGATGGAAGTGGGCTCTGCTCTATTTTTTCTTTCTCCTGGAATTTTTTGGATTCTTTTGCTGTTGCATTTCTAAATTTTTGAGGCATGATGTTAGGTGGTCCATTTTCCTTCTGTCCATATTTTACTAATGAGCACTGATTGCTATGAACTTCCCTCTTATGACTGCTTTTGCAGTGTCCCAAAGATTATGGAAACTCATGTCCTCATTGTCATTGGTTTTCATGAATCTTTTGATTTCAGTCTTAATTTTTTAGTAGTTGTAAAGTCATTCAGGAGTAAGTTATTTACTTCTCATGTATATGTGTATTTTGAGGATTTTTTCTAAAAATTAATATAAAGTTTAATTCCATTATGGTCAGAGAAGATGCTGGATATAGTGTTTATGCCTTTGAATCTGTAAAGGATTGTTTTATGCCCTATCATGTGGTCAATCATCAAAAAGATTCCATTTGGAGATGTGGAAAAAGTGTATCTCGTGGTTTTTGGATGAAATGTTCTATAGATGTCTGTGAAGTCCATTTGAGTTATGGCATCATTTAGGTCTTTTAACTTTACTTATTTTTTGATTAGATCACATGTCCAGGAGAGATAGTTGGGTGTTTAGGTCTCCAACAATTAGTGTGTTACAGTTTGTCTCTCCTTTTAGATCTAACAGTTTTTCCTTCACATATTTGGGTGCTCAGAGTTAGTTGCATAGATATTAATAAGTATTATATCTTCTTGATGGATTAGCTCTTTTAGTATTATGTAGTGCCCTTCTTTGTCTCTTTGAACCTTTTTTATTTTAAAGTCTACTGTTTCAGATGTTAGTGTCACAACTCCAGCTCTTTTTTTTGGTTTTCTTTTGCATGGAATACTTTTCTCAGCCCTTCACTTTCAGTTTATATGTATTTATCCATTAGATTTCTTTTTTGTAGGCAACAGATAGAGGATTTCCAGTTTCTTATCCCTTCAGCCAGTCTGTGTCTTGATTGGAGAGTTTATTCTTTAACATTCAATGTTATTATCAATAGTTCTGCACTTGTCCATTCCTTTAAGTTGGTCATTGTCTTGGTTGTCTTTTATTCCTCTGTTTCCAGCTGTTCATTCTTTAGTTTTCCTGGAATAGGACTTTCTTCAGAGTTTCTTAAACAGCTGGTCTGGTGTTGGCAATGTCTTTCAGATTTTGATATTGTGTTTGTCTGAGAAGATTTTAATCTTTTTTTTTCCTCATATGAAGGATAAATGCCAGATACAATAATCTTGGTTTAAATTGTATCTCTCTTAACACTTTCAATATGTCTTCTCATTCTTTTCTTGCTTGCATTGTTTCCATTGAAAAGTCCTGTGTTAGCCTGATGGGGTGACCTTTGTAAGTCACCTGTCTCTTGCCAATTTTAGTATCATGTGTTTATCTGTGGTTTTGACCAGTCTGGCTAAGATGTGCCTTGGGAAGGATCTTCTTGGGTTGATTCTATTTTGGGTTCTTTGTATTTCTTAGGTCTGGATGTTTGAGTACTTCTCTAGACTTGGAAAGTTTTCTTCCAGAATTTCATGGAATAGATTTTCCATACCCTTATTAGTTTCTTCACCTTCTGAGATACCAATAAATCAGATGTTTCGAGATTTAATGGAATCTAGTATTTTTAGTATGTTATCTTCATTTTATGTTTTTGTTATTTTCTCTATCTTTTTGGTGTTCCCCCCCCCCAAGGTAAGAGGTTTTATCTTCTACGTTCTAGATTCGATCTTCAGAATGATCTAATAGGCTTTTAATACTTTCAAGAGAGTTTTTGATTTCCTGTATTACAGACTTCATCTCTAATAGTTTCATCTGATTCTTTCTTATGATGTGTATTTCTTCTTTCAAATCATGGAAGTACTTCCTCATCTCCTGGAGTTCATTGCCTCTTTTCTGTTTCAACTCATAAAGTTTTCTCACTATGAATGTTCTGAATTCTTTGTCTGACATTTTAGTAACTTCTGTTTTTTCAAGAGATGGAGAGGTGTTATTGTTTTCTTTTGATAGAGACATATTTCCTGGTTTCTTCAAAGCTGAGGCTCTTCTTTTACTTCTAGCCATTGGATGATGTATTCACTTTTGGATACCTTTTTGGAGAATATTTCTGGCACTAGGAACAAGTTTCCTCTTTTGTTGTGGATTGAAGTGTGTTGAAGTCTCTCTTCTGCTGTGTTTAGCAATATGGTCTACACATGGGAGTCTTATATTCAGGTATCTGAAGAGCTATTTCTCTGTTTTCACAGGTGCATCAGTAAAATGGAGGGTGCCTGGGGATCTCACAATACAAGGGCATTTGAAAACTGTGATTCTAGATCTATCTAGTCTCTCTGGATGGGAGGAGGATGAGAAGTTGATAATATAAGAGGGAAGAATAAGAGTATGAAAGAAAGAAAGAAAGAGGAAGGAAGGAAGGAAGGAAGGAAGGAAGGAAGGAAGGAAGAAAGAAAGAAAG
>NW_006206380.1:338144-345865 GCF_000334495.1 Tupaia belangeri chinensis | reverse complement strand
GGAAAGTTTTCTTCCAGAATTTCATGGAATAGATTTTCCATACCCTTATTAGTTTCTTCACCTTCTGAGATACCAATAAATCAGATGTTTCGAGATTTAATGGAATCTAGTATTTTTAGTATGTTATCTTCATTTTATGTTTTTGTTATTTTCTCTATCTTTTTGGTGTTCCCCCCCCCCAAGGTAAGAGGTTTTATCTTCTACGTTCTAGATTCGATCTTCAGAATGGTCTAATAGGCTTTTAATACTTTCAAGAGAGTTTTTGATTTCCTGTATTACAAGTTTCATCTGATTCTTTCTTATGATGTGTATTTCTTCTTTCAAATCATGGAAGTACTTCCTCATCTCCTGGAGTTCATTGCCTCTTTTCTGTTTCAACTCATAAAGTTTTCTCACTATGAATGTTCTGAATTCTTTGTCTGACATTTTAGTAACTTCTGTTTTTTCAAGAGATGGAGTTGTGTTATTGTTTTCTTTTGATAGAGACATATTTCCTGGTTTCTTCAAAGCTGAGGCTCTTCTTTTACTTCTAGCCATTGGATGATGTATTCACTTTTGGATACCTTTTTGGAGAATATTTCTGGCACTAGGAACAAGTTTCCTCTTTTGTTGTGGATTGAAGTGTGTTGAAGTCTCTCTTCTGCTGTGTTTAGCAATATGGTCTACACATGGGAGTCTTATATTCAGGTATCTGAAGAGCTATTTCTCTGTTTTCACAGGTGCATCAGTAAAATGGAGGGTGCCTGGGGATCTCACAATACAAGGGCATTTGAAAACTGTGATTCTAGATCTATCTAGTCTCTCTGGATGGGAGGAGGATGAGAAGTTGATAATATAAGAGGGAAGAATAAGAGTATGAAAGATAATAAAGTAGGAAGGAAGGAAGGAAGGAAGGAAGGAAGGAAGGAAGAAAGAAAGAAAGAAAGAAAGAAAGAAAGAAAGAAAGAAAGAAAGAAAGAAAGAAAGAAAGAAAGAAGAAAGAAAATGTCACATGCTTCACACCAGCATGGCTTGCAGTTTTGCCAGGGGGCTGCAGATGAAACTGGGCTCTGCTGGAGAGCATGGGGCTGCCCTAAGGGGTGAGGAAAAGTAGAAAATTAACAAAAGAAAGAAGATAATAAAAGCAATCTACCTACCTTTCTTGCAGGGTGTGGGAGCTCAGAGCTTGGGAGGGCTGGGCTGGGGTCTGAGTAGCTGGAGCTGGGTCTGGAGTCACTGAAACGCCCTGCCTCAATTTCTCTGACTGGCCAAGAGGCTGTTGATTGAACTGGGCTCTGCTGGCGAGTTGGAGGCTCCCCTTTCTTGGGGCTGCTTTTTCTGGTAGGGGGTCTTTAAAGTTGGAAGAGTTGGGCTGAGACTGGTGGAGCTAGAGCTGGGTCCAGAGCCAGTGAAAGATCCTGTCTCAATTTCCCTGATTGGCCAGGGGCTGCAGATGGAACTGGTCTCTGCTAGAGAGCTGGAGGCTGCCCTTTCACCAGGGGGTGGGCTCTGAGCTCTGGAGAGCTCTGTTGGGGCCCGAGGAGCCGGAGCTGCAGCTGCACTTGGGGCCAGTGAAAGTCAATTGCCCTGACTGGCCAGGGGTTGTCTATGGAACTGGATTCTGCTAGAAAGTTGGAGGCTGCCCTTTCTGGCGGGGGTTCTGAAGTTGGGAGAACTGGGCTGGGGCCAGGGGAGTTGGAGCTGGGTCTGTGGCCAGAGAAAGGCCATACCTTAGTTTCCCTTACTGGCTGGAGGCTGCACATGGAACTGGGCTCTGCTGGAGAGCTGGGGGCTGCCCTTTTGGCAAGAGGTGGGCTCAGAGCTTGGGAGAGTGCTGCTGGAGCCTGAGGAGCTGGAACTGGAGCCAGGGCAAGTAAAAGGCCCTGCCTCAATTTCCATAACTGGCCAGGGGGCTGCAGATGAAACTCTATCTTTTTTATTTCTTTATTTACACAACCTACATATCTAAGTTCCAAAAGAATTTTAACAAAGTACAACACAATGTTTTCCCCAGCATTAATAGAGTTAATATTAGTTAGGTCAAAGATATTACAATATACTTTATCCTCAACAGATTACTTTTCATTATTTTGCCTATTAAATGTTTTGTTTGTTTTCTGTTTTTTAAGTAAAATCTTTTTTTCTAGTTTTTAATTTTATTTATTTGCATTTAATCACTGTACATATTTAGAGTCCAGGGTTTTCCCCAGCATGAATAGAGTGCACCTAAATGAAGTCAAAGGCATTAACATACACATTATCATCAACAAATAGCTTTTCATTTTTGTGTCTATTAAATGTGTTTTTTTTTTCTGATCTCCTCCATTCTACCCCTTATGAACCATCTCCTATTAAGCCCATACACACACTGTTTCTAGAATCTACAGTTGCTGTTTCTGTAATTGTGTTTTTCAATTTTTCAGTTACTGCTATGAAGTACAGACATTTGGTATGTATTGAACAGGGACATACAATGACTTGTCTTTCATAGTCTGGCTTGCTTCAGTTAGCATTAAATCTTCCACATTTGTACACTTTCTCTCAAATGTCAAGGTTTTTTTCGTGTGTGTGTGTGTGTGTGATTAAATTGTATTCCATAAAGAAAAAGTCTCACATATTTTCAGTCCATTCGTCCATTCATGGACATTTGGGTTGACTTTATGTGCTAATTATTATAAATAATGCTGCAATAAACATGGATGTGCGAATATTTTTCTAAGGATTTTCCTCTCCTCTGGATAGATACATATAAGTGGAATTACTGGGTCCTATGGCAGTTCAATTTGTAGGTTTCTGAGTAACCACCATATTGTCTCCCACAATGGTTGTGCTAATTTACGTACCCACTAACAATGTAGGAGGGTTCCCTTTATACCATAGACTTGCAAGCACTTACCATTTTTATTTATTTATTTATTTAAATTTTAGCCATTCTGACTGGAGTTAAGCAACATCTCATTGCAATTTTGATATGCATCTTTCTTATGATAAGTGATGTTAAGCATGTTTTCATATACTTTTTGGTTGTTTGTATGTCTTCCTTTGAGAGTTGTCTGTTCAGCTTATTTGCCCATCTTTTAATAGGATTATCTGTTTGCAGATAAGCCTGTATGTTTTGGTTATCAATCCCTTATCTGAGGCATCATTTGCAAACATAATATCCCACTCTGATGGCTGTCACTCTAATTATTGTTTCTTTTGCTGTACAGAAGCTTTTTACCCTAAAGTAGTCACATTTGTCTATTTCTTGGACTATTTCTGTGCTTTAAGAGTCGTCTTTAAGAAGTCTTTGCCTACTCCTATGTCTCCAAGAGATTTTCCTATGCTTTTCCCAATTAGCTTTATATTTTGAGGATTTATGTTTAGATATCTGATTCAATTTGAGTTGATTTTTGTTAATGATGAGCGATAGGGATTAAGTTTCATTCTTATGCTGGTAGACATTCAGTTTTGTCAACACCATTTGCAGAAGAGATTTTTTTTTCCCCATTGGATTGTCTTGTGCCCTTTTCAAAGTTCAGTTGGCTTTATTTTCAGGGATTTATTTTTGAATGTGCAATTCCGTTCCATTGGTCTACTTGCCTGTTTTTGTGCCAATGCTATGCTGTTTTAATTGTCACAGCTTTGTAATTAATATGCTTTGAGATTTGGAAGTGAGATGAAGCCTCTTTTATTCTTTTTGCACAGTATTGCTTTGGCAATATGGGGCTTTTTATTATTCCCAACAAACTGTATCATTGCCTTTTCTATTTCTGTGAAAACTATCTCTGGTAGTTTGATAAAAATTTCATTGAAATTGTAGTTTAATTTGAGTAGAATTGACATCTTGATTCTACTAATTCTACCAATTAAGGAATGTGGGATGTTTTTCCACTTTTTTGTATCCTTTTCAATTTCTTTTTAAAAGTTTTTTCATAGTTTTCCTCATAAAGGTCTTTCACTTCTTTAGTTAGGTTTATTCCTAAGTATCTTATTGTAAATGAGACTTCTTTTCTCAATTTTATTTCAGTTTTTCGGTTTGTTTCTTGTTAGTATACAAAGATGCTAACAATTTTTGAATGTTGATTTTATATCTTGTCACTTTATTGTACTCATTTATCCTTTCCAAGATTTGTCTATGTGTGTGTGTGTATGTGTGTATTATTCTTGATTTTCTCTGTACATAATCATATCATTTGCAAATAGAGATTATTTCCCCTCTTCTTTTTTCTATTTAGATGTCATTTATTTGATTCTCTTGTCTGATTGCATTGGCTAAGACTTCCAGTACTGTATTAAAAAGGAGTGGAGATAGTGGGCAGACTGGTCTTGTTTTGGATTTTAGTGGAAAAGTCTTCAGCTTTTCTCCATTCAGTATGGTTTCAGCTATGGATTTATTTTAGATGGCTTTTATTGTGTTGAGAAATGTTCTTACCATATCCTTTTTTTCTGAGAATCCTAATTATGTATCATATCAAGTGATTTTTCTGCATCAATTACTGGAATTATAGGTTTTCATTTTTCCTTCTGTTAACATGATGTATTAGATTGATTGTTTTGCATATGTTGAACCATCCTTGGATCCCTGGAATAAAGTCTACTTTTAATGTGTTGTTAAATGTTATTTGCTAGTATCTTGTTGAGAATTTTTGCATCTGTATTCAAGAATATTTGTCTGTAGTTTTTGTTTTGCTTTGTTTTATTCTGTTTTTTGTTTGTTTGTTTGTTTGTGTTTTTTTGTTTGTTTGTTTGCTTTTGGTTACATCCTTGTCTACTTTGGGAATTAGGATGATGGAGGCCTCAAAAATAAATTAGAGATGGTTCCCTCCTTTCATTTCTTTAGAAATAATTAGAGGAGAATCAGGGTTAGTTCTTTAAATGTGTTGTAGAATGCAGAAGTAAAGTATCAGGGTCAAGGTTTTTTTTCTTTTTTAAATTGGGACAATATTTATTACTGATTTAATGGTATTACTTGTTATTGGTCTATTCAAGCTATATTTTTCTTTCTGATTCAACCTTGATGAACTATCTGTGTCCAGAAATTTGTCCTTCTTATCCAGGTTTTTCTGTTTATTGGTATGAAATTTCTCATAGTATTCTCTCATGATCATTTGCATTTCTATTATGTCTGTTGGGATATTTCCTGATTCATGGCTAATTTAACTTTTCTTGTTTCTTTCTCTGTTATTTTTGATTAATCTGACTAATAATGTATCAGTTTTGTTTCTTTTCTCAAAGAAATAGCTTTCAGTAATATCTATTTTCTGTATGGCCCTTTTTATTTATTTACCTTTTTATTTATCTATGTTTTATTTATTTCTGCTTGAATATTTATTATTTCTTTTCTCCTGATATTTTTGTTGTGGTTGCTTTCCACTTACCTGAGATGTGTCAGTAGGTTTTCTTTTTTCTTTTCTTTTTTTTATTTTTGTTATCATTCTAGGTTTTTCTTGTGGACATGAATTGTTATCAACTTATATGAATGCTTTTGTGTGTCCCTCATGTTATAAAATCTCATTTGTTTATTATTAGTAATGTCAATAACTCTTTTGATTTCAGTTTTAATTTTCTCAGTGGTAGTTAAGTCATTTAAAAGTGATGTGTTTAGTTTTCAAGTGTTTCTGTATTTTTGTGGATTCTTTCTTTGGTGATTTTAAATTAGATTCCATCATGATCAGAAAAGATGTTGGAGCCCTTTTGACCAGAACCATCATCTTCCAGTAATTAACCAAATTGACAAACACAAAGGGAACAAGCATATGCACCCAATGTATGTTCTCTAGACCTTTTAGAAAACATTAAATTGTTCCTTTGGCAACATATATGCAAATCTACAAGAAAGGTGATGTTGTAGACATTAAGTGAATGGGTACTGTTCAAAAAGGAATGCCCCACAAATGTTACCACAGCAAAACTGGAAGAGTCTACAATGTTTTTACCCACCATGCTGTTGGCATTGTTGTGAACAAACAAGTTAAGAGAAAGGTCCTTTCCAAGAGAATTAATGTGCATATTGAGCATATTAAGCATTCTAAGAGCAGAGATAGCTTCCTAAAACGTGTGAAGAAAAATGACCAGAAAAGGGAAGAAGCCAAAGAGAAAGATACCTGGGTTCAACTAAAGTGCCAGCCTACTCCACCCAGAGAAGCAAACTTTGTGAGAACCAATGTAAAGGATCCTGAGCTACTGGAACCTATTCCCTATGAATTCATGGCATGATGGGTGTTAAAAATAAACTAATTTGTGGTCTATTAAAAAAAAGAAAAGATATTGGATATTGTTTCTGTATTATCTTTGAATTTGTAAAGACTTGTTTTGTGTTCTATTATATGGTGGATGTTTGAAAATTTTCCAAGTAGCGGTGAGAAAAATGTCCATTCTTTTGTTGGATGAAATGTTCTATAGATGTCTTTCTAATCCATTTGATTCATGGTATCATTTAAATATTGTATCTTTCTGCTTATTTTTTGTCTAGATGATCTGTCCAGAGGAGACAAGGGGTATCAAGAGCCCCAGTAATTACTGTGTTGTAGTCTACCTCAGCTTTTATATTTAAGAGTCTCTTTTTTTATGTATGTGGTTGCTCCAGTGTTGGGTAAGTAAATATTTTTAAGTGTAACATCTTCTTAGTGAATTAGCTCTTTCTGCACTATATAGTATCATTCTTTGTCTCTTCTTATGTCTTTTGTCTTAAGTTGATTTTATGTTATCAGTATCACAACACAAGCCTTTTTAAAATTTTCTATTTGCAGGAATATTTTTTTCTATCACTTCACCTTCAGTATATGTATGTCCCTATTGATGAGATTTTATTTTGTTAGCAGCATGTAGAGGGCTCTTGTTTTCTTATCCCCTCAGCCTATCTATGACTTTTAATTGGAGAATTTAATCCATTAACATTAAATGGTATTATCAATACATGCAGACTTATGCCTGCCATTTTGTTATCCATTTTTTTGTGGTTGTTTTTTGTTCTTTTATTTCTTTTTATGTCCCTTCAGATTTCCTGATATAGTACTCACTTCAGTACTTCTTGAAGAGCTGGTCTTGTGTTACCAAATTCTTCCAGTTTTTATTTACCTAAGAATGATTTTATTTGTTCTTCCCATTTGAAGGATAATCTTGTCAGGTATAGTACTCATGGTTGAAATAGTTTTTCTTTTAATGATTTGAATATGTCCTCCCATTCTTTCCTTGCTGGCATTATTTCAGGTGAAATGTCTTATGTTAGCCTAATAGCACAACCTTTATAAGTAACTTGATGTTTTTCTCTTGCCATTTTTTTCTTCATTTCTTTTTATAGAATTTTTTTCTTTTTTTTACAATTAATTCACTATACATCATTATAGTATACAAAATGAATTTTCCATCAAAAATACACTGTCTATTGGTGCAATAAATCACATCAACATACATACAAATAATTTTCCATTCCTTATGTCTTGTATATTTTTATTTATTTATTTATTTTTGCCATCCTTGATTCCCTATTCCTAACCCTCTTCCCTGTCCAACCCTCCTCCCACATTGTCTCTGGTATCCATGGTTGCTTTCTATGCCTTTCTCCCCCATTTAATTGATTTGCTAATGAACTTAATTTGTCTAAATATTTGCAATAGCAAGCACAGCTGATATATACATACACATGAATCCATGTCTGGCTTTAGGCATAAACCTCAGTGAGTAGAATGAACATACTATGAAATAGTACCTAGCTGGGGCTATATAGTTTACTGTGGTCATCAAATACAGTTTTTTTTTTT
>NW_006206380.1:337641-338103 GCF_000334495.1 Tupaia belangeri chinensis | reverse complement strand
CTGAATTTTTTTTTTATTAATTTACATTCATTCCCTGAACATCATCACAACATACTAAATGTGGCTTCCCATCTAGAATAAACTGCATAGTGGCTTAATCATGCATGTTATCATCCATAATATTCCATTTCTACTTTCATATATATATATATTTTTACCCCATGTCTGACCCTCTGACCTATTCCACTCTCTTATTACACTATCTCTGCTGTCTACAGTTGTCTTCAATTCCTTTCCCCCCAACATTTTGTTGACCACACAATATCATAAGTAATCTAACTACTTTCAATAGCAGATTCAGCTGATGGTTTCAAGAAAAGCAGTTTTGAACTGGTAAGGATATTTCCTTGAAACGTAAAGCCTAGAAACAGGTTAGTATTCTGTTCAAATAGTAGGTACATGAATCTACTGACAGCTCAAGACAGGACAAAAATCCTTAAAACCGGACAACAAAGCTTAGAA
>NW_006206380.1:324586-336938 GCF_000334495.1 Tupaia belangeri chinensis | reverse complement strand
CTCTTCAACTCCTTTCTCCTTCCTCTTCAGTAGTTCCTTGTCTCTCTTCTCTTCCATCTCTTTAAGTTTTGCTATTATGAATGTTCTGAATTCTTTATGAGACATTTCCAAGATTTCCATTGAACTGTGTGTGGATGAAGAGGAGTTATCCTTTTCCCTTGGAGGAGAGGTATTTTCCTGCTTCCCCATATTTCTTGTGGTCCTGCAACGATTTCTAGTCATCTGGTGGATGGTCGGTTTCTTCCCAAAGTTGGAAGTTCGATCATGCTAGTTTTGTATGCTGGAGGCCAAATTATCAGTGAGACCTCTTCATTTCTTCATTTTCCCCAAATGGCTAGATTGCAGGAGCCATGAAGCTGTCTCTTGAAGAAGACCTGTTCTCTCTGTTGCCATTTTAAAAATATACTCAGTAATTCCAGACACCAGGCAGCCTGTGCCTGCAGGCCCAACTGACCGGGACCTTTGTGCATCCCCACCCCTACTGTTCTCTGGACCTCGGGTTGGTTGAATGGGACTTTAAGACAAACCCGTACCCCACTCAAACCCACCTGCAAACCGGATCAAGCTGATCAGCAGTTCTGAACACCAGGTGGCCTGCGGATGCAAGTCTGTCTGCCTGGGACCCATTGCTCATCCTCTGGCTCTTTCCAACTTGCCTTTGGACTCTCTGAATTTTAGTTCTTTGAATACCATGCCCCGCGCCAATTTTTTGTTTGTCTTTGTTTCTATTTTGTTTTTGTTTTTCTTTCTTTTGTTGTTGCTTTTCTTTGCTCTTGAGGTGTTGCTTATTAGGTCTGTTGGAGGCTCACCACTCCTTAGAAACAGGGAGGTCTTTGGGCCACCCAGGACCAGTGGCAACAGTTCATGGTAATGGTGAGCAACAGGTAGGGCAGCCATAAGAGAAATAATTAATTTTCTAATCCTGTACAACTTTTAACACTCAGAGATACCTTAGTTAAGTTAGGAAGCAGCATATAGATCACCTGATGACTAGGAGCAATCACAGAGGCTCAAGAAGTATGAGAAACCAACAAAAGGCCTCTCCCTCAAGGGAAATCATCAAGCCTACATTACCCACAGTCAACACAATGGACGTCATGGACATGTCTGATAAGGAATTCAGAATATTTGTAGTGACCAAACTAACTGAAATGAATGAGAAAAGAGACAAGGAGCTTCAGGAGATGAAAAAGTCCTTTCATGACCTGAAAGAAGAAATAGATACCTTAAACAAGAACTAGATGGAACTTCTAGGGTTGAAGAATGTGATACAGGAAATCAAAACTTCCCTTGAAAGTATTAAAAGTAGGTTAGATCAGGCAGAAGATCGAATCTCTAATGTAGAAGACAAAACATCTGACCTAGGAAAAAGCATCAAGAAGATTGAGAAAACAACCAGGAAAAATGAGTATAATATACAAAGAATATTGGATACCATCAAGCGCCCCAACATCTGGATAGCTGGTATTCCAGAAAAGGAAGAAAATAATAAGGGCCTAGATAATTTATTCCAGAAAATCCTGGAAGAAAAATTCCCAAACCTTGAAATACATTCAACTATCCACACCCAAGAAATACATAGGACCCTCCCTGAGTAGAATCAACCCAAGAAGATCCTCTCCAAGACACATTATAGCCAAATTGACCAAAACCACAGACAAAGACAAGATACTAAAGTTGGCAAGAGGGAAAGGTCAAGTTACTTACAAAGGTCATCTTATCACGCTAACACCGGCTCTCTCAGCAGAAACAATGCAGGCAAAGAAAGAATGTAAAAATATAGTCAAAGTGTTGAATGAAAAACAATTTCAACCAAGAATACTACACCTGGCAAGATGATCTTTCATATGGGAAAAAAAAAGATAAAAACATTCTCAGATAAACAAAATTTGAAGGAATTTACCAACTCCAGACCAGCTCTTCAAGAGATTCTGAAGGGAGTGTTATACCAGGAAAA
This sequence comes from Tupaia belangeri chinensis, assembly GCF_000334495.1. Lineage (NCBI taxonomy): Eukaryota > Metazoa > Chordata > Mammalia > Scandentia > Tupaiidae > Tupaia > Tupaia belangeri. Next base: position 334,981 of record NW_006206380.1, on the reverse strand, counting down.
CTAAAAGTCAGACAGACAGTTATATGAGAACAAAAAGTAACCAAGAAAATGGGTTACTTAATGAAAGAAACAGGTACAGAAATATCGATAATTACATTGAACGTCAATGGATTAGGTCTTACAGAAGACTGCCTAGGCCTTAAATTATTTACTGTCTAGATTGTTTGAAGAACTTAACTCAAACATGTATATCTAATCAAATCATACAATTTATACCAATAATGAGAATGAAGGCAAATGTATCACCTAACATTGTGCCTCACACAATTGGAAAAGCAACAGCAAAAATATCCAAAAAACTCCAGAAGAAAGGAAATGATTAAAATCTGAGCATAAATAAATGAAACAGAAAATAAATGAACTATACAGAAAATAAATGAAAGTAAAAGCTGGCTCTTTGAAAAGATGAAAAAAATTGACACACTAGCAAGACTTATTAAGAAGAAGAGAGAAAGAAACCAGGTAAATCGAATTTGCAATGAAGCTGACAATATAACAACACACATAATAGAAATACAAAACATCATGAGAAGATACTATGAACAGCTACACATCAACAAACAAGAAAATCTGGATGAGATGGACAAATTCTTGGACACATATAATCTACCAAGACTGAGCCGAGAGGATATAGAAACTCTGAATGCCCCCCAAATAAGCCAAGAGATTGAATCAATAATAAATAACCTCCCCCTCCCCCCCAAAAAAAGTCCTAGTCCTGATGGTTTCACCTCTGAGCTTACAAAACTTAAAGAAGAATTAACTCCCATTCTGCTCAAGATATTTCTAAAGATCCAAAAAAGAGAAACTCTCTCAAATTTATTCTATGAAGTCTCCATCACCCTTATCCTTAAAGCAGACAAGGACAGGACAAGGAAGAAAAACTTTAGACCAATATCTTTGATGAATATAGACACAAAAATTCTCAATAAGATACTAACAAATCGTATCCAACAACATATAAAAAAGATATATATACATCATGAGGAGGTAGGCTTAATGTCAGCGATGCAAGGTTTGTCCAACATACATAAAACAATAAATGTAATACACCATATTAACGGAAAGAAAGAAAAAAACCATATGATCATATCAATTGATGCAGAGACAAGCTGAAAGTGTTTCTACTAAAAACTGGTACAAGAAAAGAATGCACACTTTTCCCAGTCCTTTTTAATATAGTACTGGAAGTCCTCACAAATGCAATCAGAAAAGAGAAAAAATGAAACACATTTAAATTGGAAAAGAAGAAGTAAAACTATCTCTATTTGCAGATGACATGATTGTATACATAGAAGACCCAATGGTATCCATGAAAAAATTCCTGAAAATAATGCATGAATACAGTAAAGTTGCAGGATACAAAATCAACATACAGAAATCTATAGCATTTCTATATACAAAAAGCAGGTAGACTGAGATAGAGCTGAAAAAAGTAATTTCATTTATAATAGTCACAAAAAGCATAAAATACATTTCTTCTAACCAAAGAAATTAAAGACCTCCACAAGAAAAACTACTAAGAAAAGAGAAAAAAAAAGAAATTAAAAATGACACCAAAAAGTAGAAGGACATCTCACATTCCTAATTGGAAGAATTAATATAATCAAAATGGCAATTCTACCCAAATTAATCTACATATATAACACAATCCCAAACAAGCATCAGAGATATTCTTCACAGACCAAGAAATACAATCATACAATTTGTCTGGAATCATAAAAAAACTTGTATCTACAAATCAATCATGCACAAGAAGAGTGGAGTGGGTGGCATCTCAATCCCTAACCAAAAAATATACTACAAAGCTATAGTAATGAAAACAGCATGGTACTGGCACAGAAAAAAACAGGTGGACCAATGGAACAGAATAGAGCTCCCAGAAATAAACTCCCAAACCTACAGCCTTCTGATTTTTGACAACAGGTACCAGTCAATCCAGTGGGAAAAGGAAAACCTATTCAGCAAATGGTGCTGGAAAAACTTGGTAACTACCTGCAGAAAGATGAATCTAAACCCTTACCTCTCACCATTGAAAAAATCAACTCAAACTGGATCAAAGATCTAAACCTAAGAGCTCAACGTATAAAACCACTGCTGGGAGACCCAGCACTACCCAGGACAAAAAGCTGCTAGTCATCTCCACCTTTGCCTGTTTTGGGTCTCTGAGTTCAACTTCACAGCTGTGAAGTCTCCCCAAGACAATGCTCCCCTCCCAGACCCAATGCTAGCCAGGACAGAAAGCCTCTAGTCTTCTCAACCTTTGCCTGTTTTGAACCTCTGGGTTCACCTTAAGGGCTGTGACATCTTCTCTCGCCATTGTCCCCCTCACATACCCAGCACAAGCTAGGTAATAAGGCTGCTTTTCTCCCTCTTTCTCTCTGCTATTCATTCTCCTTTTTTCTTTTGGAAAAAGCAGCTCTCTGCCCTCCTTGGGCTTTTTTCTTGCTAATCTTTGTCTTTTTTCTCACCTAGGACAGAAAACTGCTAGCCATCTCCAACTTTGTGTTTTTTGGGCCTCTGAGTTCAACTTCTTGGGTGTGTAGTCTCTCACAGCCAATGTCCCTTTCGGAGACTCAGTGCTAACGAGGAGAGGAAGCTTCAAGTCATCTCCACCTTTGCCTGTTTTGGGCCTCTGACTTCAACTTCTGGGCTGTGAGGTCCCCCCAGCCAGTATTTTCCTCCCTGACCCAGCACTAGCCAGGTAGGAAGGCTGCTTTGCTCCCTTTTGTTCTCTGCTGTCCCTGCTAACTTATTTTTCTTTTTTTGAAAAAAAAAATAGCTCTCTCTCTCTGCCCTCTTCAGGCTTTTCTCTTGTTAATCTCTGTTGTATTTCTCACCTAGGACAGAAAGTGGCTAGCCTTCTCCATCTTTGATTATTTTGGGCCTCAGAGTTCAAATTCAAGGCTATGAAGTCTCCCCCAGCCAGTGTCTCCTATCCAGACACAGCACTAGCCAGGTAGGAAAGCTAGTTTGCTCCCACAAGCTCTTTGCTCTCCTTTCTAACTTTTTTTTCTCTTTTTGAAAACAAACAAACAAACAAACAAAAACAAACAAACAAACAAACAAACAAACAAAAACAATTCTCTGCCCTCCTTGGGCTTCTCTCTTATTAAACTCTATTTTTTTTCTTCCTTTGGACAGAAAGCTTCTAACCATCTGACCTTTCCCTGTTTGGGGCCTCTGGGTACAACTTCATGTGAAGTGTCCCCCAGCCAGTGTCCCTCTCCCAGACCCAGCACTAGCCAGGACAGAAAGCTGTTTGTCATCTCCACCTTTGCCTGTTTTTGGTCTCTGCATTTACCTTCACTGCTGTGAAGTCTCCCCCAACCAGTGTCATCCTTCTAGACCCAGCATAAGCCAGGTTGGAAGGGTGCTTTGCTCCCTCTTTGCTCTCCTCTGTCCTTTCTAACTTTTTTCTTTTTTTTTTTTTGAAAAAGCAGCTCTCTGCCCTCCTTGGTCTTTTTGTTGTTATTGTTAATCTCTGTCTTTTTTTCTCACCTAGGACAGAAAGCTGCTTGCCATCTCCACCATTGCCTGTTTTGGGCCTCTGAGTTTAAATTCATGGCTTTGAAGTCTCCCACAGCCAGTGTCTCTTTCCCAGAACCAACCCTATCCAGGACAGAAAACTGCTAGTCATCTCCTCCTTTGCCTGTTTGGGGCAACTGGGTTCAACTTCAAGGCTGTGAGGTCTCCTCCAGCCAGTGCCTTCCAGACCCAGCCCTAGCCAGGTAGGAAGGCTGCTTTTCTCCCTCTTGCTCTCTGCTGTTCCTTCTAATTTTTTTTTTATTTTAAAAAAAAAAAAAAAAAAAAAAAACAACTCTCTGCCCTCCCTGTGCCTTTATCTTGTTAATCTCTATCTTTTTTCTCACCTAGGACAGAAAGTTGCTAGCCATCTTCCACTATTTCCTGTTTTGGGCCTCAGGGTTCTACTTCATGACTGTGAAGTCTCCCCCAGCCAGTGTCCACCTCCCAAACCAAGTGCTAGCCAGGTAGGAAAGCTGTTTTGTTTTCTCTTGCTCTCTGCTTTCCCCTATAACTTTTTTTCCCTCTTTTTTTAACAAACAAACAAACAAATAAAAACAACAACAACAAAACACTTCTCTCTGCCATCTTTGGGCTTTTCTCTTGTTAATCTCTGTCTTTTTTCTCACCTAAGACAGAAAGCTGTTAGCATTTTCCACTTTTGACTGTTTTGGGCCTTCATGGATATGACTTCTCCCAAAGTCAGTGTCCCCCACCCAGGCCCAGGGCTAACCAGATAGGAAGGTTGCCTTGCTCCTACTTGCTCTCTGCTGTCTCTCCTAACATTTTTTTCTCTTTTTGAAAAAATAGCTCTCTGCCCTCCTTGGGCTTTTCTCTTGTTAATCTCTGTCCTTTTTCTCACCTAGGACAGAAAGCTTTTAGCCATCTCCACCTTTACCTCTTTTGGGCCTCTGGGTTCAATTTTATGGCTGTGAAGTCTCCTCCCATCTGTGTCTCTTTGTCAGAACCAGTGCTATCCAGGACAGAAAGGTGCTAACCATCTTCACCTTTGCCTGTTTTGGGCCTCTGGGTTCAATTTCATGGCTGTGAATTTTCCCCCAGGCAGTGTCCCCTTCCCAGACCCAGCCCTTTCAAGGTAGGAAGGCTGTTTAGCTCTCTTGCTTTCAGCTGTCCCTTCTAACTTTTTATTTTGTCTCTTTTTGAAAAAAAAAACCAGCTCTCTGCCCTCCTTGGGGTTTTCTCTTGTTAATCTCTGTCTTTTTTCTCACCTTGGACAGAAAGCTGCTAGCCATATCCAACCTTTGCCTCTTTGGGGCCTCTGGGTTCAACTTCCTGGCTGTGAAGTCTCCCTTGGCCATGTCCCCCTCCCAGATCCAGTGCTAGCCAGGTCTGAAAGCTGATTTGCTCCCTCTTGCTCTCAGATGTACCTTCTAACTTTTTTCCCCTCTTTTTGAAAAAACAGCTCTCTGCCCTCTTTGGACTTTTCTCTTGTTATCCTCTGTTTTTTTTTTTTTTTTTCTCACCTAGTACAGAAAGCTGCTAGTCATATCCTCCTTCGCCTATCTTAGGCCTTTCTGCAGCTTTAAAGTATGCTGCATGGTTTTTTTCATTTTCATCATTTTTTGTGAAATGATTTTTTTCTTATTTTCCTCTTTTTATTATATTACTTTCCTTCTTCTTTTTTCTTCATCTTCTCTCCTTATTTCTATTTTCTACATTCTTTTTCTTTAACCTAATTTATTGTTTTACTTCTCAGCCTTTACCCTTTGCCTAGAGATGATTAGATGTATAGTAGCTAACAATCTGAGTATTGTGAGTTTTAGAGAGAATTATTTCACAGTGGGGGAAACACATGAATTCACAGTCACAGAATCCCTCTCCAACAAATTGACCAGAAGTGAATACACTATCAAATGACTAAAAATGAAAGAATAGCTTAAATGATGAGAGAATCAAATAGCACATCTCCACCAGGGAACAATATAACCTGTCTCCAAGTAGGTAAAATATAGAACATATTATCGAAATGTCAGAAAAAGCATTTAGAATATTTATGGTAACAAAATTCTATGAGATGCAAGAGAAAAAAGATGTGTTCCAAGAGATGAAGTAGTCTTTCCACAATATGAAAGAAGAATTGGACACTATAAAAAAGAATCCAATGGAACTGTTAGACAAGAAGGCTATAATACAGGAAATGAAAACTTCTCTCAAAAGTATCAAAAGCAGGTTAGACTACGCAGAAGATTGAATTTTGGAAGTAGAAGACAAAACCAATCACCTAAAAAAACTACCAAAAATACTGAGAAAACAGCCAAGAAATCTGAGGATAAGATAAGAGAAATACAAGATATCATGCAATGTCCACATATATGAATAATTGGTATCTCAGAAGGTGAAGAAACTAATAAGAGCTTTGATAATCTATTCCACAAAGTCCTAGGAGAAACTTTCCAAGTCTAGAGAGGTACTCAAATATCCAGAACCAAGAAATACAAAGAACCCCAAATAGAATCAATCCAAGAAAATCCTCTCCATGCCACATTATAGCTAGATTGACCAAAAGGACAAAGACAAGATACTAAGATAGGCAAGAGAGAAATATCAAATCACTTAAAAAGCTATCCCATCAGATTATAACACTGGACCTCTCATCAGATACAATGCAAGCAAGGAAAGAATGGGAAATATATTCAAAGGGTTAACTGAAAAGGAATTTTAATTAAGAATACTACACCCAGCAAGACTATTCCTCATATGGAAAAAGAAAATAAAAATGTTCTTGGAAAACACAACCTGATAAAATTTACCAACTCTAGACCAGCTCTTCAAGAAATTCTGAAAGGAGTACTATACCAAGAAATTTAAAGACATACAGACAGCAATAAGAAAACAAACAAACAGACAAAAAAAAACCAGAAATATTGCCAAATTAATGGTAGGGACAAGTCTGAAAATATCGATAATAACTTTGAATGTCAATGGATTAAATTCTCCAATCAAAAGACACAGACTGCCTGAATGGATTAAAAATAAGAAACACTCTATCTGCTTCCTACAAGAAACCCATCTCATGGATAAAGCCATACATAGACTAATAGTGAAGTGCTGGAAAAACAGTATTACATGCAAATGGAAACCAAAAAAGAGTGGGAGTCACTATACTGATTTTGATCAAAATGGACTTTAAGACAAAAATCATAAGAAAAGACAAAAAAGGGCATTATATAGTAGTAAAATGGCTAATTCACCAAGAAAATATAACTGTTATAAATATCTATGCACCAAACTCAAGAGCACTCACATATGTAAAGAAAAGACTGCTAGATCTAAAATGAGAGACAGACTGTAACACTATAATTGTTGTAGATATCAGCACCCCATTATCTCCTTAAGACAAGTCAACAAGACAAAAAATAAGCAAATAGATTCAGGACCTAAATGATAAACATAAATCAAATGGACATTGATAGACATCTGTAGAACTTTCCACCTAAAAACACAAAATATACATTTTTCTCAGCCCTGCATGGTACTTTCTCAAAGACTGATCACATGATAGGGGCCAAACCAGACTTTACAGATTCAGAGTCATAGAAACTATATCCAGCATCTTCTCTGACCACGATGGAATTGAACTTAATATTAATCTCAGGAAAAGCTCTCGAAAATATACAAAAACATGGAAACTAATAACCTGATTCTGAATGACTACTGCAGAGATTAAGACAGAAACCAAGGGAATCAGCAGTTAGCGTAATGGCTATGTCGCTGGACTCCCACGTAGTCGACCGCAGTTCGTGTCCCAGACCCGGTGGCTTAAAACTCACGCCGGGCACGTGTGCGTACGTGCCCAAGATCCCGAGAGGAGAATGGAGGAGAAGGGATTGCGGCGTGACCATCCCCCGTGGGGGGTGATTGCTCGCTTTCTGTCTCTATGTCTCTCTCTGTCTGTCTGGCGAGCGCACGCGCCCTATAGCGAAAAAAAAAAAAAAACCTCTCCAAAAAAAAAAAAAAGAAAAAGAAAAAAAAAAGACAGAAACCAAAAGCTTCATGGAAACTAATGATAATGTGTACACAAGTTTCATAATCTATGGGATCCTGAAAAAGCAGCCATAAGAGGGAAGTTCATAGCAATTAGTGCTCAGAAGAAAAAGATGGAAAGGTGACAAAAAGACAGCCTAACATTATGCCTCAGGAGAAAATGCATGGAGAAAAGAAATAATAAAGATTAGAGCAGAAATAAATCAAATAGAAAATAAGCAAACTATACAGAAAATAAATGACAACAAAAGCTTGTTCTTTGTAAAGGTAAACAAGATTGACACACCATTAGCCAGACTAATTAAAGAGAGATAAAGGAGACAGATAAGTCAAATCTTAATGAATCAGGCAGCATTACAACAGACATAATAGAAATACAAAACATCATTAGAGAATACTATGAGCGACTCTATGCCAACAAAGAAGAAAACCTGGATAAGATGGACATATTCCTGGACACATATAATCTACCAAGATTGACCTAGGAAGACATAGAAAACCTGAATAGACCTATAACAAACAATGAGATTGAATCTGTAATAAATAACCTCCCAACAAAGAAAAGTTCAAGGCCTGATGGCTTAACTGCCTAATTTTACAAAACTTTTAAAGAAGAGATAACCCCCATTCTATTCACACTGTTTCTAGAGATGTTTCCTTTCTTCCAAAAGGAAGCAACCCTTCCAAATTCATTTCATGAAGCCTCCATAACCCTCATTCCCAAAATGGATAAGAATATGATAAAAATAAAAACTACACACCTATATCCCAGATGAATGTAGATATAAAAATTCTCAACAAGATACTCGTTAACCATATTCAACAGCATATAAAAAAGTTTATTCATGACAACCAGGTAGGCTTTATCCCAGGGATGCAAGGGTGATTCAACATACACAAAGCCATAAATGTAATACACCATATTAACAGAAAGTAAGGTAAAACCATATGATCATTTCAATCGATGCAGAAAAAAGCATTTGACAAAATACAATATGCCTTTATGATCAAGACTCTCAGTAAAATTTGCATAGAAGGACCATTTCTCAGCATAATAAAAGCCAATTATGAAAAACCTACAGCTAACATTATACTGAATGAGGAAAAGCTGAAAGCTTTTCCAGTAAACATGGGTATAAGACAAGACGGCCCACTTTCTCTAATCCTATTTAATATAGTACTGGAAATTCTAGCCAATGGGATCAGACAAGAGAAGGAAATAAAAAGCATTCCAATTTTTTTTTTGAAAGAAGAGCTGAAATTATCTCTTTGTACATGACTTGATTGTATACATTGAAGACCCAATAGTATCCATGAAAAAATGTCTCGAAGTAATAAATGCATATAGTAAAGTGACAGGATAAAAGGTTAACTTGCAAAATTCTATGGCATTTCTATATACAAACAATAAGCAGACTGAGACAGAACTGAAGAAAGTAATTTCATTTACCATAGGCACAAGAAGCATAAAATACTTAGGAATAAAACTAATCAAGGAAGTCAGTCCTCTACAATGAAAACATTAAAAAGGAAATTGGAAAGGACACTAAAAAGTAGAAGGACATCCTGTGTTCCTGGATTGGCATAATTAAAAAAGAATAATTGAAGAGATCCCTGTATGCCTTGTTTTCTCAGTGTGTTTGTGTGATAGATATCGTAGTTTTAAGGAACATGAAGATGGCCAGGGAGGCTTTTGTTATATTTTAGGATGTGAGTTCATCCATAAATGCTTTCAGACAGTTACAGAAATTTCTATCTTATGGTAAATAAATGCAAGTCTCATATGCAATAACAAATTGATATAACCTATAAAATGTGTGGCACTTTTGCTGATAAAGAAAATAAAAAATCCAAAATTGTGGAACAGCCTACAACAACTGCAAACAAAAAACCTGGCCAGGGAACACAGAATTTAGATAATTCCCAAGGAAATTCAACAGCAAATACTCAGGTTCCTGATTATCTTCCAAAGTATATTTTGTTCCTTAATAATATACCAGAAGAGACTGAGAAGATGATGTTATCCATGCTGTTTTTTTAGTTCCCTGGCTTCATGGAAGTATGTTTGGTACCTGGAAGTCATAACATTGCTTTTGTTAAATTCCAAACAATTCAAATTGTTTGAATTGATGGGCAGGCTGGAGTTGCCAGTGATGTTTTCCAAGGATTTAAGATTAAACCTTTGCATACAATGAAGATCATCTATGTCAACAAATAACTTTTTATTGAGTCATTTAGGACTTGGTGTTATTTATAATTTTTTTTAACTTTCATCATTTTATTTTATTTTTTTCTCATGTTATTTTATTTTTTTCTACAATTAAAGTATAAATTTATTTTGGTACAAAAACTTTTTGAAATTCATACATAGATTTCCCATTACACGTATTTCCATGAGCTTTTTTTGTTGAAACTTTTTTTCTTAATTATTTTATATTCAATCCCTGAGCACGATCACAACATACAATATGTGATTTCCCATCCAGAATATACTGCATAGTGGCTTAGTTATGCATGTTATCATCAATAATTTTCCATATATATATATATATATACATATATTTTACCCCTATTTCTGACCCTTTACCATTTTCCACCCTCCTCTCACACTGTCTCTGGTGTCTACAGTTGTTTTCCATTTTTTTTTCCTCACATTTTATTGATCATAAAATTTCTTAAATAATCAAACTACTTTCAAAAGCAAGTTCAGCTGGTAATTTCAAGAAGAACAATTGTAACTTTAATAAATCAAAGAAATGTTAAGGAACTTTCCTTAAAACTTAAAGCCAGGAGAAGACAAGGTTCCACATGGTTACAGTGAACTAGATTTTTAAGGGAATGAAGATTTTCTACTAATAACTCAGC
>NW_006206380.1:309880-322132 GCF_000334495.1 Tupaia belangeri chinensis | reverse complement strand
GGTACATGAACCTATTGACAGCTCAAGACAGGACAAAAATACTTAAAACTGGAAAACAAAGCCTAGAAGAGAGTTGGCAATGTTTTAGTCAAAAGTCATAAAATGCTATTTTACCAGTTTAGTTTCATGTACTTAATTTATCTTCTGTTGTTGTCCAATGCAATTGACCATGGTTTGAGTCCTGGACCTGGTGGCTTAAAGTCATGCTGGGAATGTGTGCGTGTATGCCCAAGATCCCCAGAGGAGAATGGAAGAGAAGGGATTGTGGCATGGCCATCTCCCCTGGGAGGTGATTTCTCACTTTCTGTCTCGCTATGTCTTTCTGGCAAGCACACGTGCCCCATAGCAAAAACCTCTCCCCGCCCCCATAAAAAAAGAAAGAGAAAGAGAAGAAAGAAAGAAAGAAAGAAAGAAAGAAAGAAAGAAAGAAAAAGAAAGAAAGAAGAAAGGAAGAAAGAAAGAAAAAGAAAGAAAGAAAAAGAAAAAAAGAAAAAGAAAGAAAGAAAGAAAGAAAGAAAGAAAGAAAGAAAGAAAGAAAGAAAGAAAAACAGTTTCAATCAAGAACACTATACCTGGAAATATTACTCTTCAAATGGGAGAAAAGAAGAAAACAGTCTCAGACAAGGAAAACCTGAAAGAATTCACCATTTCTAGACCCGCTCTATAAGAAGTACTGAAGGTAGTATTGCATCAGGAAAACTAAAGAGAGACAATTAGAAAGAAAACAAACAAACAAAAAAAACAGTAAAAAACAAATGACTAACAAAAAGTCAGAGACAATTCTATAAATATTGATAACAATATAGAATAATAATGGATTAAATTTTCCAATCAAGGGACACAGACTGGCTGAGTAGATTTTTTTTTTTTAAATCAGAAACTCTATCTGCTGACTACAAGAAATGAACATCATGGATAAAGACATACATAGACTAAAAATGAAGGGCTGGGGAAAGATATTCCGTGAAAATCATAACCATAAAAAAGGCTGGAGTCTCAATACTAATTTCATATAAAATAAGCTTTAAGGCAAAAGCTGTAAGAAGAGACAGAGAAGGACATTATAAAATAGCTAATTTACCCTGAAGATATAACACTTATAAATATCTATAAATCCAACTCAGGAGCATGCAAATACCTGAAAGGCTGGCGGATCCAAAAGGATAGACTAAAAACCACTAATCATTGATGATCTCAATATTCCACTATCTCCTTTGAATAGATTATCTTCACAAAAAATAAGCAATGAGATATAGGATCTAAGCAATACCATAAATCAAATGGACTTGAAAGACATCTATAAGACACACAATTGCAAAATAAAAATTTCCACCACACAATCACAAAATATAAATTTTTCCCACTACAGAATTGAACCTTTTCGATGATTGACCACATGATAGGGCACAAAATAAGCCATTATCAATTCAAAAGCATAGAAACTATATCCAGCATATATTCTGACCATGATGGAATTAAACTTAAAATTAACTTCATAAAAACAGTCACAAACACACAAACATATAGAAACTAAGCAACCTAATCCGGAACGACTTCACAATCAGCAAAAAATTTAGGACTGAAATAAAAAGATTCATGAATACCACCAAAAAGGGAATACATGCATGAGCCCTACCAAGAACAAGACCCTTTAGACCCAAATAAAACGCCCTTGTCATAGTTCTTCATTGGCAACCCATTATCCAGGACCTCTCCCCATTCTTGGGAGTTTTTCTTTCTAACCTATCTTTCAAGAAACTCTCCACTTTGCTATACTTACAGAAACAAAACAAAACAAAACAAAACAAAACAAAACAAAAAGAATAATGAGTACACAATTTTCCGGAACGAACAAGACTCATCAAAATCAATCAATGGAATTAGTGCACAAAAGAAAAAGATGAAAAGGTAGAAAATAAACAGCCTAAAAACCCAGGGAGCAAGAAACGACAACAAAAACAAAAATTCTAGAATAAAATGAATAATGGAGATTTGAGCAGAAATAAATATAAAGAGAATAAACAAACTGTACAGAAAATAAATAACCCAAAAGTTAGTTCTTTGAGAAGATAAACAAAATTTATACACAGTTAACTAGACTAATTGAGAAGAAAAGAGACCTCACTGTCCTGACCTCAAGATCTAGTACGACATGCATGGCATTCCCTTTTGAAAAAACAATGTAATACACTGTGAAGTTATATGTAATCCAATGTAATATAAAGAAGATTATGATGATGATAATATAAAAAAAAAAGATCTAGTACTATAGGCCAATCATAAGTCATCTACATTTGAGTTGTGAGCAGCACATTTTAGGGACTAGGATAACTGGAGATTTGCTGTCCCAACTTTACATTTCTGACCCCAAAATCTAGAGGGAAAGGTCAATCACAACCCATCTATATTTGAGCTCTGAGCAGCTCCTTTCATGGACTAGGACACTGAAGATTTTCTGCCAAAGTTTACCCTCCTGACTCCAAGGTCTAGATAAGTCAATCACAAGCCATCTACATTTGAGCTCTAAAAGGTCCCCTTTCAGGGACTAGGACAACTGAATATTTTCTGCTCAGACTTCCCTGTCCTGACCCCAAGATCTGGCAGCCTCTCTATTGTCTATGTCTCTCTCCATTTCTCTTTCACTCTTTTTTTTTTTAATTTTAAACTTCTTAACTCTTTATTTTATCTTGGTAATTTTAACCTTACCCCCACCCACATGAGACAGGCCAAACACAAACCATCTACATTTGAGCTCTAAGCATCCCCATCAGGGACCAAGTCAACTAAAGATTTTCTGCCTTGACTTCACCCTCCTGATCACAAGATCTAGAAAGGCCAATAACGAGCTATCTACATTTCAGCTCTGAAGGGTCTCTTTCAGGGACTAGGACAAGTGAGAATTTTCTGACCAGACTTCCCTATCCTTACCCCAAGATCTAGCAGGTAGAGCACGCTCTGAATTCTCTCTGTCTCTCTTTCTCTCTCTCTATTTTGTTTTAATTTTTAACTTCTTAATTCTCTGTCTTTTATTTTGCAAATTCTCATCTCTCTCTCACACAGAATAGGCCAATCACAAGCCATCAAATTTGAACTTTGAGTGTCCCCTTTCAAGGACTAGGACAACTGAACATTTTCTGCCCAGACTTCACTCTCTCAGCCCCAAGATCTGGTAAGACAGGCCAATCATAAGCCATCTACATTTGAGCTCTGACTGGCCCCTTGCAGGGACTAGGACAACTGAAGTTTTCTGCCCATATTTTAGCCTCCTGTCCCCAAGATCTATTAGATAGATCACCCTCTGTATTCTCTATGTTTCTATTTCTCTCTCTATGTATATATTTGAAATTTTTGAACTTAGCTCTCTGGCTTTCTTTTATCTTGTTAATTCTCATCTTTCCCTCCTTCCACATAGGACAGGCTAAACAGAAGCCATCTATATTTGAGCTCTGAGTGGCACCTTTCAGGGACTAGGAGAACTTAAGATTTTCTGCCCAGACTTTGGCCCTCCTGACACCAAGATCTAGTATGTAGACCACTCTTTATTGTCTCTGTCTCTCTCTCTTTAATATTTGTTCTTTAAATTTTTAAACTTCTTAACTCTCTGAATGTCTCTTATCTTACTCTCACCTTTCACCCTCTTACATAAGACAGGCTAATCACAAGACATCTACATATGAGCTCTGAGTAACCCCTTTCAGGAGCTAGGATATCTGAAGATTTTCTGCCCAGACTTCATCCTCCTGACATGAAGATTTAGTAAGTAGAGCACCCTACGTATTCTCTCTGGTTCTCTCTGTTTCTCCATCTATAAATTCTTCAAAACATTTTAAAATTTCTTAGCTCTTTGACTGTCTTTTTTCTTGCTAATTCTCAGTTTTTCCCCAACCATAGGACAGGTAAGTCAAAAGTCAACTTTATTTGAGCTCTGAGCAGCCCCTCTTAAGCAATGGGACAACTGAAGATTTTCTGCCCACAGTTCACCCTCCTGATCCCAAGATCTAGACAGGCCAGTCACATACCATCTACATTTGCTCTGAGTGGCCCCTTTCAAGTACTAGTACAACTGAAGATTTTTCTGTGCACACTTCACTCTCCTGACTCCAAGATCCCAAGATCTATTAGTTAGAACACCTTTGGTCTTCTCTCTGCCTCTCTCACCTCTCTCCTTCTCTCTCTCTCTCTATATATATAATGTATATTATATATATATTACATATATTAATTTTTATATATTAATTCTTAAACTTCTTAGCTCTTTCAGTCTTTCATCTTGCTAATTCTCACCTTTTCTCCCTCCCACATGGGACAGACCATTCACAAGATACCTACATTTTAGTTCTGAGGGGCCCCTTTTAGGTACCAGGACAACTGAATATTTTCCACCCAGACATCACCCTCCTGACCACAAGATCTAGATAAGCTAATCACAAGACATCTACATTTGTGTTCTGAGTGGCCCCTTTCAGGAACTAGGACACATGAAGGTTTTCTGCCCAGACTTCACCCTACTGACCTCAAGATCTACTAGGGAGACCACCCTCTACATTCTCTCTATCACTCTCCATGTCCCTCTCTTCTAAGGTTTATTATTATTATTATTATTATAAACTTCTTAGCTCTCTGACAGTACCTTATCTTGCTAATTCCTACCTTCCCCTGCAACATACACACATAGAGCAGGCCAATCACAGGCCAACTACATTTGAGCTCTAAGTAGTTCCTTTCAGGTACTAGAAGAACTGAAGATTTTCTGCCCAGACTTCACCCTTCTGACCCCAAGATCTAGACAGACCAATGACAACCCATCTACATTTGAGATCTGAAAGGCCTCTTTCAGGGACTAGGACAACTAAAGATTTTATGTCCAGACTTCACCGTCCTGACTCCAAGATCTAGTAGGTAGAGCACCTTCAGTATTCTCTCTATCTCTTGCTGTCTCTGTTTCTCTTTACTTTTTTTTTAGCTTTTTAGCTCTCTGTCTTTTATCTTGCTAATTTTCAGCTTCCCCCCTCTCATATCAGACAATCACTAGCCATCTCCACTTAAGTTCTGAGCAGCCCCTTTCATGTGGCACACAAGCTGCATGGTTTCTATTTTTTGTTTCTAAAAGAGAATGTTTTTCTTTTTTCTTTTTTTCATGTTTTTTTTTTCTTTGTTTCCTTTTCCTTTTTCTTTTACCTTTCTCGCTTTTCTGCTGAGCCTCCACATACTGAGTTTCTGGACAGTTCTAGGTGCACAATAGCCAAATATCTGAACGATTTTAGCAATCTTCAATTCCCATAAACTTTGCTGCAAAAAGGGAGAAAAATGGAACTGCAAAGAGATTGCAGAACACTGCACACTTCTGAATGCTCGGATATAACTTCAAAAATTAGGAATAAATATATAATCCATCTTCTTAGCTCTTTGACTGTCTTTTTTCTTGCTAATTCTCAGTTTTTCCCCAACCATAGGACAGGTCAGTCAAAAGTCAACCTTATTTGAGCTCTGAGCAGCCCCTCTTAAGCAATGGGACAACTGAAGATTTTCTGCCCACAGTTCACCCTCCTGATCCCAAGATCTAGACAGGCCAGTCACATACCATCTACATTTGCTCTGAGTGGCCCCTTTCAAGTACTAGTACAACTGAAGATTTTTCTGTGCACACTTCACTCTCCTGACTCCAAGATCCCAAGATCTATTAGTTAGAACACCTTTGGTCTTCTCTCTGCCTCTCTCACCTCTCTCCTTCTCTCTCTCTCTCTATATATATAATGTATATTATATATATATTACATATATTAATTTTTATATATTAATTCTTAAACTTCTTAGCTCTTTCAGTCTTTCATCTTGCTAATTCTCACCTTTTCTCCCTCCCACATGGGACAGACCATTCACAAGATACCTACATTTTAGTTCTGAGGGGCCCCTTTTAGGTACCAGGACAACTGAATATTTTCCACCCAGACATCACCCTCCTGACCACAAGATCTAGATAAGCTAATCACAAGACATCTACATTTGTGTTCTGAGTGGCCCCTTTCAGGAACTAGGACACATGAAGGTTTTCTGCCCAGACTTCACCCTACTGACCTCAAGATCTACTAGGGAGACCACCCTCTACATTCTCTCTATCACTCTCCATGTCCCTCTCTTCTAAGGTTTATTATTATTATTATTATTATAAACTTCTTAGCTCTCTGACAGTACCTTATCTTGCTAATTCCTACCTTCCCCTGCAACATACACACATAGAGCAGGCCAATCACAGGCCAACTACATTTGAGCTCTAAGTAGTTCCTTTCAGGTACTAGAAGAACTGAAGATTTTCTGCCCAGACTTCACCCTTCTGACCCCAAGATCTAGACAGACCAATGACAACCCATCTACATTTGAGATCTGAAAGGCCTCTTTCAGGGACTAGGACAACTAAAGATTTTATGTCCAGACTTCACCGTCCTGACTCCAAGATCTAGTAGGTAGAGCACCTTCAGTATTCTCTCTATCTCTTGCTGTCTCTGTTTCTCTTTACTTTTTTTTTAGCTTTTTAGCTC
Source organism: Tupaia belangeri chinensis (assembly GCF_000334495.1). Lineage (NCBI taxonomy): Eukaryota > Metazoa > Chordata > Mammalia > Scandentia > Tupaiidae > Tupaia > Tupaia belangeri. The sequence goes on along the minus strand of NW_006206380.1, from coordinate 315,596 downwards.
TCTGTCTTTTATCTTGCTAATTTTCAGCTTCCCCCCTCTCATATCAGACAATCACTAGCCATCTCCACTTAAGTTCTGAGCAGCCCCTTTCATGTGGCACACAAGCTGCATGGTTTCTATTTTTTGTTTCTAAAAGAGAATGTTTTTCTTTTTTCTTTTTTTCATGTTTTTTTTTTCTTTGTTTCCTTTTCCTTTTTCTTTTACCTTTCTCGCTTTTCTGCTGAGCCTCCACATACTGAGTTTCTGGACAGTTCTAGGTGCACAATAGCCAAATATCTGAACGATTTTAGCAATCTTCAATTCCCATAAACTTTGCTGCAAAAAGGGAGAAAAATGGAACTGCAAAGAGATTGCAGAACACTGCACACTTCTGAATGCTCGGATATAACTTCAAAAATTAGGAATAAATATATAATCCATCAGATGACCAGAAACCACCACAGAGGCACAAAAAAATATGAGAAGCTAGGAAAATATGTCTCCTTGAGGGAAAAGAATAACTCCTCATCCTCCACAAACAATACAAAGGAACACATGGAAATGTCAGCTAAAAAATGTAGAATATTCATAGTGACAAAGCTAGTAGACATACAAGAGAACAGACAATGAACTCCATAAGATTCAGAAGAAAAGAAGTAAGGAGTTCCAGGAAGTGAGAAAGTTCTTGCACAATCTGGAATAAGAAATGTACACAATAAAAAAAAAAAATTGGGAACCAGCAGTTAGCGTAATGGCTATGTCACTGGACTCCCACATAGTCAACCACGGTTTGCATCCTGGACCCGATGGCTTAAAACTCATGCTGGGTGCATGCGCATGCATGCCCAAGATCCCGAGAGGAGAATGGAGGAGAAGGGATTGTGATGTGACCATCCCCCCTGGGGGGTGATTTCTCGCTTTCTGTCTCTCTGTCTGTCGAGCGCATGCACCTTATACCAAAAAATCCTCTCAAAAAAAAAACAACAAAAAAATTGTTAGAGATGAAGACTGCAATACAGGAAATCAAAACCTCCTTTGAAAGTACTAAAAGCAGATTAGATCATACAGAAGATCAAATATCAGATGTAGATGATAGAATCTCTGACTTTAAAAAAGTCACCAAAATGTCTAAAAAAAAAAAACCTCAAAAAAATGAGAATAATATATGAGTAATACTAGATATCATTAAATACCCAAACATTCAGATAATCAGTATCCCAGAAGGTGAAGAAAATAATAAAGGCATTGATAATCTATTCCATAAAATTCTGGAAGAAAACTTTCCAAACTAAAAGAGGCATTCAACTATCCCGACCCAAGAACTACCAAGGATCTCGCATAGAATCAATCAAAAAAGATCTTCTCCAAGACACATTATAGTCAGATTGACCAAAACCACAAACAGAAGATACTAAAATTGACAAGAGAGAAACATCAAATTATTTTCAAAAGATATCCTATCAGGCTAATGTCAGACCTCTCACTGGAAACAGTGCAAGCAGGGAAAGAATGGGACAATATATTCAAAGTGTTAGTTGAAAAAAGTAATTTTTACCAAGAATACTATACTCAGGAATGTTATCCTTTATATGGGAAGAAAAGACAAAAACATTCTTAGATAAACAAAACCTGAAAGAATTTACCAACACCAGACCAGCTCTCCAAGAAGTTCTGAAGGGAGTGTTATGCCAGGAAAACTAAAGTCAGACACACAGTAATAAGAGTACAAAAACAACCAAGAGAATGGGCAATTTAATGGTAGGGACAATTCTGGAAAGATCCATAATAACGTTGAATGTTAGCTTCCAGAATATAAACTGAAATATTAGGCCACAATAACACTGCAAATTCAACAGAAGAGAGATTAATTACATGAGACTGGACTGGTGAAATAGAATTTTATGACTTTTGACTAAAATTTATTTTCTTCTATGCTTTGTTTTTCAGATTTTAAGATTTTTGTCTTCTCTTGAACTGTTGATAAAATCATCTACCTACTGTTTGAATGAAATCCTAACCTTTTCTTGGCTTTAAATCTTTTTTTTTTTTTAAGAGGTTTTTGCAATAGGGCGTGTGCGCTTGCCAGAAAGACAGAGAGAGACAGAGATAAAAAGTGAGAAATCACCTCCCAGGGGGGATGGCCACGCTGCAATCCCTTCTCCTCCATTCTCCTCTCGGGATCTTGGGCACGCACGCACTTGTGCCCAGTGTGAGTTTAAGCCACTGAGTCCAGGACTCAAACCGTGGTCAGCTACATGGGAGTCCAGAGACATAGCCATTATGCTAACTGCTGATCCCCTGGCTTTAAATCTTTAGCAAACTTCTCTTAACATTTTTTATTTTGATTATTTAAAACTAAAACTGCTGTCTTGAAATAAAAATATGAATTAAAAAATCTACTTAATGACTAAAGTAAGCTACATAGTCCTAGCTAGGTGCTACTTTATAGTATGTTTATTCTACTCATTGAGTTTTGTGCCTAAAGTCAGACATGTGTTCATAGATATGTATATATCAGCTGTACATGCTATTGAAAGTATTTAGATTAATAAGGTCTTTTGTCAATCAATAATATGTGGAAAAACTTGCAAAAGTCATGGAAAGCAACTGCAGATACCAAAGACAGTGTAGACAATGTGGAGAGAGGGTGGAAAATGGCAGAGGCTGAGATGTAGAGAATCAAGGGTGGAAAGGAAGAAGCAAAATATATAAGAAACAGGAAATGGAAAATTATTTGTTGATGATAACAACAAATATTCTTGATTGAACTAATATACAATGTATTGTGGATAGAAAATCTCATTTTGTATACTGTTATGCTGTATGGTGAATGAATGCAAATAAATAAATTTAAAACAAGAAAGTGAATTTTTATAAATAACAAATAAAAATAAGAAGAGATAAAGGAACCAAATAAATAAAATTATCAATATAACAGGCAATACTACAACAGATTTAACAGAAATACAGAACATCATTAGAGAATACTATGAGCAACTACATGCCAGCAAGCAAGAAATCCTGGATGAGATGGACAAATTCCTGATTGCTTATAATCTAACAAGATGGAATAAGGAAGACATAGAAAGCCTGAATAGACTCATAACAAGCAAAAAGATTGATTCAGTAATAAATAAACTCCCAAGAAAGAAAAGATCAATGGCTTCACTTCTGAATTATACAAAATTTTCAAAGAAGAGCTAACCCTTTGTCTACCTAAATTAAAGATTCTAAAAGATAGAGTGCTCTCAAATTTATTTCATGAAACCTCCATCACCCTCATCCCCCCCAAAAAAACAAGGACATAACACAAAAGGAAAACCACAGACCAATATTGCTGTTGAATACGAATTCAAAATTTTTAACAAGATACTAGCAAATTATGGGACCAGTAGATAATGTAATGGTTACATGGATGGACTCCCACATAGTTGAAATGGTTTGAATCCAAAACCTGGTGGTTTAAATCTCACACTGGGCATATGTGTGTGCATGCCCCAAATCCCAAGAGTAGAATGGAGAAAAAGGATTGCAGTGTGACCATCCCCTTTGGGGTGTGATTTCTCACTTTTCATCTCTCTATCTCTCTCTGTCTCTACAGCAAGTGCGTGTGCCTTATACCAAAAATCTCTCTAAAAAATAAAGATACTAGCAAATCATATCCAAAGACATATAGAAAAGGTTATATACCATGACAAGGTAAGCTTTATTCCAGAAATGTAAGTGTGGTTCAACATATGGAAAAACATAAATGTCATACACCACATTAACAGAAATAAAGATAAAAAACATGATCATATCAATCAATGCAGAAAAAGGTATTTGATAAAATACAACATCTCTTCATGATTAGACTCTCAGCAAAAACAGCATAGGAAAGACATTTCTCAATACAATAAAAAGCCATATATGGAAATCTCAAACCTAACATCATACTCAATGGAGAGAATCTAAAACCTTTTAAACTAAAAACTGGAACAAGACATGGTTGCCCACTTTCTCTCCTCCACTTCAATATTGTACTGGAAGTCCTTGCCAATGTAATCAGAAAAGAGAATAAGATAAAAGGCAGAGAAGTAATGAAATTATGTCTATTTGTAGATGACATGATTATATACATAGAAAATCCAAAAGAATCTTCAAAAACAAAATTCCTAGAAGAAATAAATGAATACAATAAAGTGGTGGGATACAAAATCTGCTTACAAAAATCTATATCATCTCCATACATGAATAACTAGTAGACTGAGGTAGAATTGAAGAAAACAACCCCATTTACAATTAACCAAAAAACTATAAGATACCTAGGAATATACTTAACCACAGACATCAAAGACCTCTACTAGAAAAACTAAGAAAATAAATTGAACATGATAGAAAAGAGTGAAGAAACATCACATTTTCCTGGATTGGAAGAGTTTCTATACTCATGATGTCAATTGTACCCCAATTAATGTACATATTTAATGCAATCTCAATAAAATTACCAGAGATATTCTTTACAGATTAAAAAAAAATTGTAGAATTTGTCTAGAATAATAAATGACACCATATTGCCAAAGCAATCCTGCACAAGAAGAGTGAAGTAGGAGGCATCTTACTCTCTGACCCGTGATATCTTATAAAGGTGTAGCAATAAAAACGGCATGGTATTGACACAAAACCAGGTATGTAGACCAATGCAACAGTACAGAGAACTGAGAAATAAATGCCAAAACCTATATCCAACTGATTTTTTATCTTTTTTTTTTGAGAGGTTTTTTGCTATAGGGCACATGCGCTTGCCAGAAAGACAAAGAGAGACAGAGAAACAGAAAGCAAGAAATCATCCCCAGGGAGGGGGGGGAATGGTCATGCCACAATCCCTTCTCCTTCATTCTCCCCTCGGGATCTTGGGCATGCACGCACACGCACCTGGCATCAGTTTAAGTCACCAGGTCTGGGTCTCAAACCACGGTCGACTGCATGGAAATCCAGCGACATAGCCATTACACTAAATGCTGGTCCCTCCAACTGATTCTTCACAAAGGGCACCAGACAATATAGTGGTAAAAGAAAATCTCTTTAGTACGTGGTGCTGGAAATACTGGGTATCCATCTGCAGAAATATAAAACTGGACCTCTATCTCTCACCATTAACAAAAATCAACTTCAAATGAATCAAAGATCTAACCCTGGGGCCAGAAGATGGCATAATAGTTATCATGGGACTCTCACATGGCCAAACATGGTTTGAATCCCAGACCCAGTGGCTTGAAACTCATACTGGGCATGTGTACATGCATGTCCTGAATCCCAAAAGAAGAATGGAGTGGAAGAGAGTGATGTATCCATCCCCCTTGGGGCATGATTTCTTGCTTTCTGTCTCTCTGGCAAGCACACGTGCCCTATAGCAAAAATCTCTCTCTCTAAAAATGTAGACCTAAGTTAAATACCTCAAACTATGAAACTACTGGTGGAAAACACAGGGAAAACTCTTGGAGACATCAGATTAGGCAAAAGTTTCTTAAATAAGACCCTCCGAAAGCATAGACAATAATCTTGAAAACAGACAAGTGAGATTAAATCAGATTAATAAGATTTTACACAGCAAAAGTAACAATAATTAACATGAATAGACAACCCCTATAATGAAATACTATATTTTCAAACCATGCCAGATAAGAGACTGATATCCAGAATATACGGAGAATTTAAACAGCTTTTTTTTTTCCGGGGGGGTTTTTTTTTTTTTTTT
>NW_006206380.1:303662-309711 GCF_000334495.1 Tupaia belangeri chinensis | reverse complement strand
CCCGTGGGTCCAGGACACAAACTGCGGTCAACTACATGGGAGTCCAGCGACATAGCCATTACGCTAACAGCTGGTCCCAGAATTTAAACAGCTTTTCCCAAAAAACTAATAATAACCAATGCTATTAAAAGATGGGTAAATTGACTGAACAGACAATTCTCTATGGAAGACATAGAAACAACCACAAAGCCTATGGAAAAATGCTCAACATCATTTATCATAAAAGAGATACAAATCAAAGCTGTAGATACCACCTAACCCCAGTCAGAATGGCTAAGATTAAAAATGTGAAGAATGATAAGTGTTGGTGTGGCTGTTTTGAAAAGGGAACTCTCCTACACTGTTTGCATATATATAAATTAGTCCAGTCATTGTGGAGAACAATATGGAGGTTCCTCAAAGACCTACAAGTAGAACTACCAATTTCAGTCCCTGGCATCTACCCAAAGGCAGAAATACATTCAGAAAGGCACTTGCACATTCATGTTTATTGTGGCATTATCCATAATTGCTAAGACATAGAACCAACCCAAATGTCCATAAGTAGATGAATGGATTGAAAAATTTGGCACATATACACTGTGGAAGACCACTTAGCCATAAAAAAAATAATACTGTAGCATTTGATAGAAAGTGGATGAATATGGGAGATGTACTGCTATCCAAAGCAAGCCAGACTATGAAAAAGAGGCACTTTATGTCTTCATTCAATATATACCAAATGTCTGCACTTTATGTCAGAAACTGAAAGATTGGAAGTTATTAAAGCATGGCAAGCAACTGCTGCTAGTAGAGACAGTGTGGGAGGAGGGTAGGAAATGGGGGTATATGAGAGGGAGGGAATCAAGGGGGAAAAAGAAACAAGATATCTAAGGGACAGGAAAATAGAAAATTATCTGTTGATAATAATGTATATGTTAACATTTTCTACTGGACTAAAGCACAGTGTACTCAGGATGGGAAAATTTATTTTGTTTACTGTAATGATATCCAGTGATTGAATGTTAAAAATATAATAACAGGGACCAGCAGGTGGTGTGGTGGTTAAGGGCACTAGAGTCCCATATGGTTGACCACAGTTTGAGTCCTGGACCTGGCGGCTTGCTTTCTTGCTTTCTTTCTCTCTCTTGCTCTGTCTCTCTCTGGTAAAATTAAAAGAAAGAAATGAGAGAAAGAAAGAAAAAAGAAAGAAAGAAAGAAAGGGAGAGAGAGAGAGAGAGAAAGAAAGAAAGTTAAATAAAATAATTTAAAAAAATAAATAATAACAATACAATAAAAAATCATAAAAACAAAACAACGAAACAAAAATAGAAATCAATAATAATGAGCACTGGCAAGAATACAGAGAAAGGGAAACTCTTGTTCACTGTTGGTGGGAACGTAAATTAAGACAGCCATTATGCAAAACAGTATGATGGTTCCTCAGAAAACTTTAAATAAAATTTCCATATACTTCAATAATTCAACTACTGAGTATGTAGCCCAAGGAAAGAAAATCTGTATGTTAAAGAGAAATCTGAATAATTATGCACAGTGCAGCACTATTCAGAATAGTCAAGATGTAGAATCAACATAACTGTTCACCAATGGCTGAATGAAGAAAATGTGGCATATATACACAATGAAATATTAGTCATTAAAAATAATAAAATCTTGTCAATTGTAGCAACATGTCTGAGTCTGGGAGAAATGATACGAAGTGTAATATGCCAGACAAAGTAATAGATAGTGTACTGATAGACAAATACACATGTTCTCACTCATTAGTGGAAGCTAAATAATTTGATTCTGTAGAAATAGAGATTTTAACAGTGGATATCAGAAGCTGAGAAAAGAATATAGAGATAATAGAGATCATTTGGTCAACAGATCAAATTGCAGGTATATAATCAATTGCAGGTATATAATCAAAATGAATTCAGGGGGTCAGCAGTTAGCGTAAAGGCTATGTTGCTGAACTCCCATGTAGCCGACCGCGGTTTGAGTCCCGGGACCGGTGGTTTAAACTCATGGTTGGCACGTGTGTATGCATGCCCAAGATTCCGAGAGGAGAATGGAGGAGAAGGGATCGTGGCCTGGCCAGCCCCCTGGGGGGTGATTTCTCGCTTTCTGTCTCTCGGTCTCTCTGTCTCTCTCTTTCTGGGCAAGGGCACATGCCATGTAGCAAAAACCTCTCCAAAAAAATAAAAAATGTTCTGGAGTGGTACAGCAGAATAGAGTAAATATAGTTGGTGACAATTAAATGTCTATTTAAAAATAGAAGAGAGAATTTTTTTTGGAGGTGAAGAGAATAGAAAAAGAAAATTTGGGGAAAAATAGGTAAGACATTTGTGGGACACAGGTATGGTTTATTGTTTGTTGATGAGGATGTATATAGTATTTTCAACTGGGCTGGACTGAGGTGTATATCATGCTGGGTAAAGTGCCTTTATAATCTAAATTATCTATAGTGATTAAATGTATAAATAATTAAAATTAATAAATAAAAAATTAAAAATTGTATATACAAGAATAGTTTTATAGATAAAACTGAAAATTATTTACAAATTCTACAACATTAGGATAATATATACATATATATATGTAATTGCAATATACACACAAATTACATAAAATGTTTATGAACAGATGGAAATATGTTTAAAAGATAAAAGATATGAAATAGGTCACCTAAGAGAAAATAAATTGGCCAGTAAATATAATAATATAAGATATACCTTATTGGGAATCCAGTGGAAGCAATAAAAAGATACCAACTTTAACCACTAGAGTAATAAATATCTAAAAATTAAGTGAGGCAGATAAGTGGAGAATTTAGGGAAGATTAGAACTCTTACACAATTGTAAATTAGTGCATTAATACAAGATGTATTGTTTGGATTGGTGAAATAGTGAAGTCAATTTTATTGCTCAATATAATAGAGTAACAAATAAACAAGATGTAAATGAACAAGACAGAATTGAATATTGTATTGTCTAGAAATAGATTATTTTATAGATGGAATTTGAATGTTCACAACACAGTGATAATGTTTGAGATGGTAGATATGTTTTTACTCTGGTTTGAGCATTACACATTTTATTCATAAATTGTAAAATCATACTATACCTCGTAAGCATGTGTAATATTATATGTCTATTGAAAATGATAATGATAATTAAAATATAACCAGAAATTTAAATATAACAAGAAATATAACAATAAATGGATAAAGACAATATTCTTTTTTCTTCTGCAAATATATTTAAATCTTTCCAATCTCTTATGTTGCCAACAGGTTAAATTCTCAACATTTTTGTCTGTTAAAAAATTTTTAAAAATGCATTAAAAATACCTGTTTGATGACCACAGTAATCTACATAGCCCCAGCTAAGTGCTACTTTATAGTATGTTCATTCTATAAATTCTCAACATTTTGTCTGTTAACAATTTTTTTTGAAATGGTTTTTTTGCTATAGGGCCTGTGAGCTCACCGGAAAGACAGAGAGAGACAGAGAGACAGAAAGTGAGAAATCACCCCCCAGTGGGGTCGGTCATGCCGCAGTCCCTTCTCCATTCTCCTCTAGGGATCTTGGGCGTGCATGCACACGCGCCCGGCATGAGTTTAAGCCACCGGGTCTGGGATGCAAACCACGGTCAACAACATGGGAGTCCAGCGACATAGCCATTACGCTAACTGCTGGTCCCAACAAAAGTTTTAAAAAGCATTAAAAATACCTATTTGATGATCGCAGTAAGCTATATAAGCTCCAACTAAGTGCTACTTTATAGTATGTTCATTCTACTCACTGAGGTTTATGCCTAAATATTAGACTTATGTTCATGGATATGGATATATCAGCTGTGCTTTCTATTGAAAATATTTAGATTAATTAAGATCTTTAGTGAATCAATAAAATGTAGGGGTGAAGAACCATAGAAAGCAACCATGGATACCCGGGTCAGTGTGCAAGGAGGGTGGGAGATGGCAGAGGGTAAGATATAGGGAATCAAGGATGGGATAAAAAGCAAAATGTACAGGAAACAAGAAATGGAAAATTATTTGTTGATGATAACATGTATGCTGATGTGCTTAATTGAGCCAATATACAGTACATTCCTAATAGAAAATCTCATTGTGTATGTTGTAATGATATACAATGAATGAATGTAAATAAATAAATTTAAACTAAAAAAAACAAAAAAACAAAAAAAAACAAGGCTTTCCACAATCTAACTCTATTATGCTTTATAATGCTCACTTTCTACTCCTTTATTTTTCTCCAATTGTACTCTAACTAAACTTAACCCTTTGATATTCCTTGACATTAAGGAATCTTTGGAGGTGACGTTCAGTATTTCAGGAAAGATAGCTTATATAGCTGTTTTAGGTGGAGAGTGAAATAGGCTTACAATTCATATATTATAGTTTCATTTGGTGTCAAGTGTTGATCAAGTATTTCCTTTTTTGTCATTACTTCTTTTATTATAAGTTGTGACAGAAGTCCAAAATGTTACAAATTGGTATTTTGTGGGTAGAGAAATTTGGAAAATGTTTGTGTGGGGTGTGTGTGTGTAAATTTTGCCATAGTAAAAAGTAGTTTGAACAGTTGTACTATCTTACTTTTAAAAATTTGCCAGGGGTTGTGTGAACTTTTCAAAAAGAAAGAAAGCACACCTCAACAGGGCATGATCACACTATAATCCCTTTACTCTCCATCCTTCTACACTGTCAGGATTTGAGGGATATATGCACATGCACTCAGTGTGTTTTTCAAGAAACTGGGTCTGGAATTTAAACTGTGCAGTTAGTCACATGTTTTCTAGCTGTCTTAACCACAAGACCATTGATCTAGTCCTCAATTGTGCTGTCTTTACCATGCATAAAAAAGGATTTATTTTTCCAGAAATCCAGGAGACTGTGTACAGTAGTCAGGAAGTACATACATATATATGATGATGAGTGGACAAATAGATTCAGATGTGAAGAACTTTGAATACTCTGAGATAAGATGATGATAACCATTGGTTAAAGAATACTTATTTTAAAAATGTGTCTGAATGACTAAGACACGTGGTTGTAAAATACATGGAAAAACTTAGGCACAAATTTGTATTTTGAGACCAGCTATTCTTAATAAGTGATAGCAAAAATTTCTAAGGATCATTATTGATTATTCTCTTTCCCATACCTTGTATACATCAACAACTTTCTCAGACAAATGGATAGATTTTTTTTTGCTTGATATGTTTTCTTTTAAATAAGAGGATGATTTGGAATAAGGAATTTAATTTTGGACCTATTAATATTTTAGGACATTTGAGAGGTTAGTAGAGATACATAGGAAGCAGCTGGAAAAATATATATGGATATAAGGGAAAAATTAAGATGGGAACTTGAAGTATATATATGTTAATCAAAGGCATGATAATATTATAAGATTGCCTATGGAGAGTATATGAAATGAAAGAGAATATGGTCTAAGAAAGGACCATTGATTCCTTGACCTATCTTGCTAGATGTCACACCACCTCTTAGATTGCTCATATGATACACTACTTCCAAATACTGTCATTTTGACAGTGATGTTCAAAAATATAGAGTTTTAACCAATAAAATTAAGTGAATTGTGGGGAAAATAAGAATTTAGAGAATCAAAAATTGACCCTGCATCTTCTATATTGTTCAAATATGATAAATGCTACTTTTGGTATTGTAGTCACTAAGTAAGTATCGCCGGCTATGGAAAGTGGCATTTATCTAGAGTTATGATGGCCTGAGTAATGCATTTATAAAAATTATCTGCTATGATTTTATTTTCACTAATCAACATTTTCATCAATTTGGCTTCCTTGTTACCTCAACATGGGAAATTGGGGCCCAGGCAGGAGAGTTGAGGCTTTCAGAAGAAGATTCCTCATGGCTCCTGGTAAATAGTCATTGCAAGAGACAGGAAAAATGAAGATTTTCTACTGATAATTCAGCCTCCAGCAAGCAAAGTTAGCGTGGCAGGAGAGTTGAGGCCTTCAGAAGATTTCTCAGGGCTCCCGGTAACTAGTCATTGCAGG
>NW_006206380.1:300293-301714 GCF_000334495.1 Tupaia belangeri chinensis | reverse complement strand
AGAAGAGGGTGGGAAAGGACAGAGGGTCAGAAAGAGGGGTAGAAAATTTTGGATAATAATATGCATGATTAAGTCACTATGCAGTATATTCTAGATGAGAAATCAGATTTTGTATGCTGTGATGATGCTTAGAGAAAGAATGTAAAAAAAAAGAAAAGTTTCAGAAAAAAAAATCCATTCAATGACCGCAGTTAAGATATATAGCCCCAGCTAGGTGATACTTTATAGGATGCCTAAAGTTAGACTTGTGTTCATGGAAATGTATATATCAGCTGTGTTTGCTATGAAAACATTTAGATTAATTAAGATTTTTAGTAATTCAATAAAAAATGGGGGGGGGGACAGTATAGAAAGTAAACATAGATACCAGAGACAGTGTGGGAAGAGAGTGGGAGATGGCACAGGGTAAGAGATAGGGAATCAATGATGGGAGGAAAAAAAGCAAAAAAACAAGAAATGGAAAATTATTTGTTGACAATAACATGTATGTTGATGTGCTTGATTGAGACAATATACAGTGTACTCTGGATGGAAAATCTCATTTTGTATGCTGTAATGATGTACAGTGAATGAACGTAAACAAATAAATTTAAATAAAAAAAGGAATAAAAAAAATGGGACATTGGGATACTTTCTCAGACTCTAGATCCTGAAATACGTGATCCTGCACTAAAAGATAAAAGAAACCATAGACCAGCAGATGGCATAATTGTCATGTTGCTAGACTTCCACATAATCTACCATAGTTTGAATAATGGCCCTTGCAGCTTGAAACGTGCTGGGCATGTGTGCATGCATGGCCAAAATCCTGAGAGGAGCTTGGAGGAGAAGGGGTTGTGGTGTGGCCTTCCCCCCTTGGGGTGATATTTTCCTTTCTGACTCTCCAGTCTGTGTACATGTCCTATAGCAAAAATCTCTATTAAAATATAAATAAATAAAAGGAACATTCTAGAGAATATATTATTACACATTTATGTTTGTTATTGACATTATCATTTCCTTTTAGTTTGCTGATTAGCAAATCCAGGTTATGGAACTGCAAAAGCTGAAGCCCATATATATCTGAACCACTATGACTTCATGAAAGAAGTGCCACCCTATGTGACTTAATAGCCAGCTGACCAGCCTATTTATAATAAGAATTTAAGATAAAGTCTGAAAAATATCTATTATACTTGTTTATTTAGAGTCCACTGGTATCATTTTTCAAAGAAAATTTAAAGGTATGTTGAAAAAAATTTAGATGAGATGGAATTAAGTGTTGGGTTGTTGACAGAAAAGTAGATAAAATTACACAGACCACACACACACACACACACACACACACACACACATATATATATATATATAGTTTTGAAAGGAAAAGGTAGTTTATTAAGCAAAAGTACACTCCCTTGAGGTAGAAACAGGCTTGAGCAGAC
>NW_006206380.1:296975-300151 GCF_000334495.1 Tupaia belangeri chinensis | reverse complement strand
TTAACTACCATGCCACCTGCAGGCCCCTCTTTATTTTAAAGGAGATTTTTGCTATAGGGCATATGTGCTCACCAGAGAGACAGAGAAAGACAGAGACAGAAATAACCCCCCCCCAGGGGGAATGACTATGTCACAATCCCTTCTCCATTTTCCTCTCAGAATTTTGGACACACACACACACTCATGCACCTGGCATAAGTTTCAAGTTCTTGAGTGTGGGATTCAAACTGTAGTCAACTACGTGAGTGTCCAGTGACATAACCATCTGCTGGTCTCACTCTCATTGGCTATTTCAAATGTGGCTGGGCCCAATGATTTATCTCAATTACTATATCAAATGTTGCTTAATCAGCTAGACACCCTCCACACACACACACACACACACACACACACACACACACACAAATATCCTGCCTACATTACCTAGGGTAGGACATTTTCTGCCTTGATTTCTTTTTTTATTTTAATCTAGTCTCATGGGCAGATGCTCCAGTCCCCTTACCCATTTCCATTTGCTAGCTTTATCCTACCTCATTTTCCCCCTCATAGACATAATCTCCATGAATCTTTTGGGGAACCGATATGAAAAAGAGAACTGGAAAAATTTTAGAAATTTTAGAAGAAAGGATCAATGGAGCAGAAGTAATTAAAAAGATATTTTAAAAAACAGAGTTAATAGATGAAACAAGCTCTTACTAAGTCTGTCTATTCAAATCATGGTCTGTGAACCCACACCATTCTCTCCTCATCTAGTAATATGCTATAAATTCAGGACTTTACACCTACACCATAACGTTTAAATCAAAATTTATGGTTAGTAAGATCCCAGGCAAGTCATATACATATTAAAGTAGAAGATAGGAATGACTCTGAATCACTGACAAAATATTTATTTTTGGCAAGAGAAAAGTGCATTTTTGCTTCTTACATAAAAGAAAAAAATGTTGAGCACCTAATGAATGATTCATAGAATTTTTCAAATATTTCACCAATGTGTCAGAGTAGGGAAGTTGAGAGACTTAAATCCAGTGGTCTTAATCTCATCTTGGATAACATCTGAAAAGAAGAAAAGATATAGAATAACAGTATTGAAAGAGGACATGAACAGTGCAACTATTGTGGAGAATGGGGCAGAAAATAAGCATTTAGCAAAGTGGATTCAGCAGTTGGATAAGATTGGATATTATGAATTTGTGGTAGAACTCATTTCCATGTTTATGTAAATTTCTTTCTAGTACTTAGCAGCTCATTAACAAGGTCATAAATTTCACTTGGTTAGATTTATTTAGTGTGGGCAATTAGCAATGCAAGTAAATATACTAGAAAGTCATGAGAGTGAGGTTAACTATGATAATAGTGAGTGAGTACATGTTTCAAATAGAAGACTATGGTATTTAGGGTAGGTAGGGAAGGATATGAAGCTAGGAGAGGCTTAGTAGACAACTAAAGTTTGTTTTTTGTTCTTTTTTTTTTTTTCTCCCTTCAACACATGTTGTAATTTTATTGCTGCTCTAATGATGTTGGGAGATAAGACTTTGGGAGGTAATAGATCTATAAGGGATTTGCCTTCATGGGAAGGAATGATATTATAAAAGAAAAAGATTGACTGCTCTTTTTTTCTTTGCCCTTCCACTTTCAAACCATGTCATGATGCAAAAAGTCCCTCACTGGATGCCAGTGCCTTGATATTGGAATTTCCAAAATCCAAAACTGTGTGATAATAGGATCTTGTTCATAATATATTACCCAGTTCTAGATATACTGCTACAGCTTCCCAAAGACAACTAAAACAGAAATTGATATTGGAAGGTAGAGTATGACATTAAAAAAAAAAATCCCTGAATATACGAAAATGGCTCTGGAACTGGGTAATGGGTAGGGACTGAAAGGAACAGTTTTGAAATAAACTAGGAAAACCATAAATAGAATATTAAGAGTGATTCTGGTGAAGACCCAGAAAAGAAAAACTGTAAGGCAATTCTTTAACTTAGAGATTGCCAAAGTGGTAATGATCAGAATGCTGGTAAAAATATAAATGGTAAAGGTCATTCTGAAGAGGTCTCAGGTGGACATGGGGAACAAGGTATTGGAAACTGGAGGAAAAGTCATTTTGGTTATAATGTGACAAAGAACTGTGCTGGATTATATTCATGCTCCAAGACTTTAAGGAAGATAGAAATTAAGAAGAATTGACTAATACATCTAGCTGAAGAAATTTCTAAACAAAATATTTAGAGGTTTGATTGACTTTCCTTAACCACATATAGCAAAATGAAGGAAAAGAAATTATTTAAAAAACATAATTTATAAATAAAGGGGAAGTATAATGTAAAAATTTGGAAAACTTGCATCTTAGTCATATAAATAATAAAAAAAGCTTATGTAGAAGAGAAAACCAAGAGTGTAGCCAAAAAACTGTTAGATAATATTAGTAAAAATTGAAGGAAGCCAAGTGCTGTTAAGACAGTAACAGAATGAACTCAAAAGTATTTTAAAGATTTTTAAGGATGCTTACTCCCATTATAGGTCCAGAAGTTTCTGGACTTGGGAGCAGAAATGTTTCCAGAAAGAAGCCCAGGACACCCACAGGACCTAGGCATCCACCAACCTGTACCAGCTCAGGTGTTTCTTCCCTGTAGTGCAGGAAGTTTGAGTGCACAGACCCAACACCCAATGCAGGAGCAGCAGTGAATCTGATATTTTTGTCTCACACTCACAAAGATTTAGAGATGTGAACACAGAGAAGGAATAATAAAGTGAAGAGTTTGATATGAAAGGGAAGAAAGAGAAGAGCTCACAGTCAGGAAGTGGGTTTTGGAAAATGGGCTGCCAATAAAAAAATGAGGCAAGGGGTTTTTATCTGTGTCAGAGGTGCGTTGTTAGAGTTTCTTATTTTTAATTGGGTTTGTTCAGTCTCTAAGAAGCTAACTTTATGTGAGAAGGGGGAAATGACTTGGGAAGGACTGGCTGTCATATTGAGGAGAAATGCTAACTCACTGACAAGCTTAGTGCTGCTCAAAAGGAACTTGCAGGGAGTGAGTTGCTTGCATAGAGTGCTGCTATAGGATGGGAGAGTTAAGCTGCATGGTGTAAAATCCTAGGTTTTTTAGGTCCGGATCTCTGAGAGACCTGTTTGAAGATGTAGAATGAAAAACTACAAATACATATATAGTAGG
>NW_006206380.1:296098-296962 GCF_000334495.1 Tupaia belangeri chinensis | reverse complement strand
AATAAGTAAATATTTCCAATAGGAAGGAAATACACCCTCATGCCTAAAAGACATGTGGGTGGGCAGCTGCCAGAGGACAACTGCAGTGGGCATGAGGTTAAGTATTACTTTTATGATAGGGATTGGTAATGAATATTTAGCAGAGGAAGGTCAGTCATGGTATCTGACACCTTTCTTTGGTTTCCTGAGCTTTTTCTTGTACTTGCACATATCTGTCAGGTGAGGAATTTAATGATTTTATCACACATCCACAGGGTGGCCTTTGAAGGAATGAGTATACATATCTGGATACACTGCCTGGATGTTGACTTAAGTCTCCCACTCAGTGGTAATTTTTTGTGTGTGTGTATCTGGGATAGCAGAAGGAAGATAAAAACTTTCCTGGTGCCAAGAACCAGGTGGGATGGGTGGGAGGGAGAAATCTTAGAGGGTCTGGTTGCATTTTCTGATAGGCTGTGATTGATCAAACAAGCTGTACAAACAGCTCTGGTTGTAAGAAACTCTTTGTGTGAGGAAGCAGTCAGAGCTTATTCTTGATTTTTAGTGAGAGTAGTAAACAACTCTCTCAAAGGCTTGGCCACACAGTGACTTCATTTCATAAGTTGGTTCTATCTTAATACATGTGTACGTCCATTTCCTATCATAGTGACTCTTTCATGGGAGTCTCTGCCCTATTTATCTACTTATTCGATCTAATTCCTGTATCACCTGCACTCCAGCACAGTGCTGCTCAGTCATTCCAGCTGTGACTCAAGCCACCCAGGATGTAATTGCAACTGTCATTCTAAAAGGTGAAAGTCACCAACCTTTGTGACATCCATATGGTGTTAATTCTGTAGGCACCTAGAGTGTTCAAGCTATGGC